>NW_024429200.1:587500-700000 GCF_017639785.1 Mesocricetus auratus
TAGGAAAAGGGGCTACACCGAAGGAGAAATAAGTGTAGCCAGTCAAAATTTCAGATCACAGAAGAAGCATGAAAGGGCAGTGAAGATAAAATGTGCCCAATGTTATTCGTAATCCAAGAATTAAAAATTCAGAGCACAGGGGCTGGAGAGGTGGCCAGTCGTTAAGAGCACTTGCTGCTCTTCCAGAGGAGACCCAAGTTTGATTCCCAGGACCCGTATGACAACTCACAAAGGCCTGTAATTTCACTTCCAGGGGATCCTAGCCCTCTGGTCTCCAGCCTCTTAGAGTACAGTACTAATGTGCGCATTCAGCCCCCCCAATATAAAATAAAAAATAAATGTCAATCTTTAAAAAAAAAGGAAGACAAAAAGAAAATTCGAAGTACAGTGACAGGATGTAATAATCTATCTAAATGGCAAAGTTTTGTTTGGGATTTTCGGGTTCTCTCTCTCTCTCTCTCTCTCTCTCTCTCTCTCTCTCTCTCTGTGTGTGTGTGTTGAACACATGTTTGCAGGTGCATGTGTCTGTGCATGTGGATGGAGGTCAGAGGTCAACCTTGGGTGTCAGTCTTCAGGTGCCATTCACCTTGCTTTCATGTGGGATCTTTCACTGACCTGGTACGTGCTATGTATACAAGGTTATCTGGCCAGGGAGCCACAGGCAGCTGTGTCCACATCCTCAGTGCTGCCATTACAAGTGTGTGCCTGACTTTTCCAGCTGGGTTCTGGGGTGGAATGCAGGCCCTCATGCTGTTGTGGTGAGGGTTTTGCTGACCAAGATACCTCCTCACCCTCTGTCTGGTGGTTTTGGTTTTTCTGTGCTTGTTTTTGTTTTGTTTTAGTTTGTTGGTTGTTTTGTTTTATCCTCTCCAAAGCTGATTAAAGGCAATGAAATATGGACCATCCAATAGGTCTATGGAAAATGTAGGCTGGTATTGCTTGACAGAGAATGATTGCTAAAATATTCATACTTTTGATCTATTGATCTCTCACCTGGGAATGAAGACCAAGGTCTAGAGTTGTTTATGTGGCGAGGAGGGGCCCACATGAGCTCAAATACTGTGCAAATGCAGTCTCTGGGTTGAGAAGCGTGTCCTTTCTCAGAGGCACCCTAATGACTCCAACCTTTATTCCCAAGGACCACTGAGAAGTACAGAGGACTGTTGAGCATAAGGGGGCAACTAGGAGAAAGCTAGGTAGGGGGCAGTTAGGGGAGGTGAGAGCAGAGCCAAGATGTCCAATCAATATATTAGTCAATGACTGCTTGTGTTTTCATGGGTTTTATTTTTATGTGTCTGTGTGTTTCTTGCGATTTTTCTTTTTATCCTGTTTATTTTCTGAAGAGAGGAAGAAAGGGCGTGGAGTTGGGTGGGTGGGAAAGTGGGGAGGATCTGGGAGGAGTTAGAAAATGTAGAGAGAATGGAAGTAAGGCATCGGGACAACTTGGGCACAGGAGTCATATGACTAAAATATATGGGTATGTGCCACACTGTGAATATATATATATATATATATATATATATATATATATATATATATATCTTAAGATGATGAAGTCTCAATACAAACTTTCCAGACCAGAATCTCTTGTTCATGAGCAGAGGAAAGAGAGCCGTGTCTTGATGCAAGTGTTACACACACACTCTAGATTCTCAAAAATCAGAGCTTCCTGCTTGTTTCTCGAGTACTGTGAATAGTCTTCCCGTTGCTGACACGGAAGCCCATCTGTCAGTGTGCAATTTGTTCAATTTTCTAACATGGAGACTTAGGACATGTGCTGTTTTGAATGAGAATGTCCCCCATAGGCTCAGATGCTTGTATGCTTGGTCTGCAGTTGGTGGCACTGTTTGGGTAGGTGTAGGAGATGTGATCTTGCTGAAAGAAATACGTCACCAGGTGTGGTCTTAAGGTTTAAACTCTCTCTCTCTCTCTCTCTCTCTCTCTCTCTCTCTCTTGCTCTCTCTCTCTCTCTCTGTCAGCTTGTGATTGCAGTTGAAACTTTTAACTCTCAGCTTGCAGCTCCAACCATCATGCCTGCCTGCTACCATGCTTCTCCACAGCGATGGTGATGGACCCTTATCCCTCTGCAAACTCAAGTCAAGCAAATCCTCCCTCCTATAAGGTGCCTCCGTCCATCAAGCAATAGAAAGGTACCTAAGACAGGACAGAATAAGTATATGTACAAACATGTGCAGGGACTTGCCTAGTATCATCTGGCAGTGGGATAAGTTTAGATCTGACCTGTCTTTGGGTTGTTCTGGACACTGGGAATCATAGATCTAGACCAGGGTAGAGCGTTCTGAGACAGATTTGCGAACCGAGTCAGTATCTTATAAACTGAAGCTCTGGCCATGTCAGGGGTCACATAGGACTTTAGATAGACTTTAGAAAACAGAGATGTTCCCTCTCAACAGCTTCATCATCCCCTCAACTAGACCAAAGCAGGGACTTTTGCAGGGAGAGAAGATCCACAAAGGGGTAGAAAGCCTCCGGGATACACAGGGAGGCCTCGGAAACAAGTCCGTGTTCAGCTCACTCTACAGGAAAGATGAAGAGTCAGACTCAGACTCGGAGGCCGTGCCGTAGACTTGGTATTTCCGCTCCCTGGGAGCACTTAAAGTGGGGAGTTGAGAAAGGCTACTGGGATTCCAGTGGGCTCCAGTATCAGCTGTGGTTAGAGTTCAACAGACTGGACGACAAGACCCTACCCTCAAGTCATCCTCCCCTTTGGCCTGGAGCCTGCTTGGCTAATACCTGGTGCCTGCGAGTGAGCGTAACCTGGCTGGTACGGAAGTGACAGCTGCAGAGAGCGATGGGCAGATGAGGCTGGTACACAGCATCAGGTCTGGACAATGGGCGGAGCCGGGGTAGCTCTTTGGCAGTGGGCTTGGCAGAACCAAAACAGCCAATCAAGAAACGTGTTTAACTCTTGTTCAGATGGATCACTGTGCTAGATGTTGGTGAGAGAAAGAGGGGAATAAGATATGATGGCCCCTGCTCTAATTAATTAAAACTAAAATAAAAAGCAGAAAAAGCCAGGCGTGACGTAGTAGGGAATATAAGCTATGCATAAAGGAGAAATTGAGAACAAAGCAAAAAGAAATAATCCAGATAGGGGATTAAGAGATGTGGGTTTATCATCAGCTCTGAGCCTCTGGTTCCTTCATCTGAGAAGTCAGAGAGCTGAAGCAGAGACTTATGTTCCCTCCCTGGTGTCGTAGTGTCCAGTGAATAGTAAACAACCAGAGGAGTGGTTAGCAGCATCGATGTTGACTAGATGGTGCTACATGAAGCTAGAGCTTCAGTGGGAAGCCGGGGACAAGCCTGGCCAAGTCTGCTGTTCCCATGTTTCCTTGCCTGACACGGAGTAGCATGCTAGACACCTGCCACACCTCTCAGTTGCAAGGTGTTCACCGCTACAACCCAAGCCTAGTTTCCATGCTACATCAACCACCCTAATAGACCACTGGTGCTTTGACTTCTACACTTGCTCCCTATAAGCGTCAGTGAAAATGTTAAACTCCTGCCCAATTATTGTTCTGTGCTGTTACAAAACCTCCAATAGCTTGTAGCAATGACATCTAAACTTCCCACCTTCTCCGTAAGGCGATTCCTGAGTGGATTCTGTTCACCTAGCAGAGCAAACGTCTTACCGTGACCACACAGCCCTACATAGCAGCCATGCTAGAGAGTGCTCCGGGATATGAAACTAGACAAGCGTGCTCCAAGCCCAGCCTTTGCACTCAGTCTCTTGCTCCAAATGGCCTTGAGCACCCCGTTCTCAATTCAAATGCCATCCTCTGAGAAATCTTCCCTGGCTTCTTGGAAAGTCACACCTGCCCCAGTGGTTTTAAAATAGTTTGATGCGGAGATGTTTCTAGAACCGCAACTCAGAAACGGGGGGGGAGCAAGACAGACTCCCAGCTCTCTCTCCTCTACTTGAGCAAAACAGCTCTTCTGTGGTCTGTTTCCAGGAGAAATCTCACTGAAGAAAGCATCCTATGACTTACACCATTTGGAGACCACTGACATATTTTTAGGTATGGCCCCGCATGGATCACCTTTTGGACAGCAAACTCCAGTGGCTGCTCTGTCAATGACGAGCCCATACCTTTGGCAGAAATGGCTCATAGGCCCAACCCTCCTGCCTGCTGACCCTGCAAGAAGCCCCCAACTCTCTCGACACAGTCTCTAGGCAGCTAGCCACAGCCAGCCAGTCCCAGCTGGTGGGAATGAGGAATAAAAACTAATTAGCCTCTCCGTGCCAGGATTCTTGCCGGCCTGGGCTCAGAGTTCAGGAGTCCAGTTTAGAAGTAGATGTGGTGCCGTTCCAAGAGGCTACAGGCTGAGAGAGCTTGCACTAACAAGACCTGCTGGCGAGCAGGCGGTGCCACCCTGCAGACCCACGCTGCCTAATGTCCCTATTTGTAAACCCCGTGCACAAGCAGACAGTCACAGCTCACAGCAGCAACTGGCTGTGTGTATGAGTGCCTCCTTGGATGGCTCGCCCACGGCTCCCACTCCCTCCAATGGCTATCTCCTCAGGTTCTTCCAGAAATCACACATCTTGAGTCACTTGGCACCTTTCCACCCTGTTCCGCACACTCCTGTGTCCGAGCCCTGTCAACAGCCGGCTGCAAGAATGATACTGTCTCGGGATTCTAACGCGGCTGCTCTCACCAGTGCCCTTTGGTCCAGTGAGGGCAGAAGAGAGGAAACCGGTTTCCTAACCAGACCCCCAGCTCCCACTCTTACTCCAGTCACAGCGTCCCCTCCACCTCCTCCATGTCACTGCCATCTCTAATTAACGTTTCTCTGGTTGCCAAATCCTAGAGTCCAGTTTTCGCTCTTGCTAGCTGTAATTTCTCGGCTGGCTGACAGCCTCCTCCTGATTGGATCTCTGGGTTTCCAAGCTAACCCTGAAGCCAGGCTTGCTTGCACTTTCCTGGCTATTTCCTCCAGTCTTCCAGGTGTTCCTCAGCTTCCATTTGCTGTTTTGGAGCTTCGAGTTCCTGAGTTTCCTCTTGAACTACATTACACGCGCTGACAGTGACTGTTCTTCTCTGGCTAGGAACTGCCCCATGTGTGAGCAAGCAGAGTAAGCTTCCTTCTTAGCTCTCCCGTCCCAGGTACACAGGATGTCACGGATGCTCTCCGGGCAATCAGTGTTCAGTGCTACTCTTTATGCTATCCTCTGCATATTTTCACCAATAACTCTGGTGTTGGAAACCAAATCCCTAAATTCATATGTAAGTGGGTGACACTTTGAGGTGCCTGATTACTGCAGGCAGAGTAATTAGCACCAAATGAGTGGTGTTCTCATGGCAGGAAGAAGCTGGAGAGATGGCTCCGCAGTTAAGAGCACCTAACCGGATGCTCTTCCAAGGGGACTGGGGTTCAGTTCCCAGCATACACATGGCACCTCAGAACCTTCTGTAACTCCAGTCCCAGAGGATCCGGTGCCCTTTTCTGGCCTCTGTGGGGATCACATGTACTTGGTGCATAGGCACACATGCAGGCTAAACACCCACACACATAAAAACAAAATGTCAAAACGCTGTTCTTGACAAACAAGAGTGGCTTGAGCAAGCATCCTTGCTCTGGCCTCATGATGCCCTCCCCTCTGCACTCAAAAAAAAGGGAATCTCCCACCTGAGATTGGTGCCATGGTTTTGCACTCAGCAGAAACTTGAGCCAAACAAACACCCAGTCTGAGACAACTTTACGTCACCTTCTGGTATGCAGACATCCTGAGAAATACATCACTATGCAATAGTAACTGCAAAAATACCACGAGAGTGTGTGGGAAGAGGAGGCAGGAATTTATCGGCTTCACGGCCATCTTCTAGCATTACTGTCATGTATCTGGCCTGTGGCTGACTACAAAATCAATACGAAGCTGCATTAGTTAACTCTCCTCATTGCCGTAACAGAATGCCAGGCAGAGATAACCCAAGGAAGGAAGGAAGGAAGGGTTTATTTGGGCTTGTAGTTTGGACATCCATCTGTCGTGGCAGGGTAGGCATGGTGGAAGGCGTGTGAGACCCCTAGTCACACAGTATCCTCAGTCAAGAAGTTGGGGGGGTACCAGGGGAGGAGGAGGGGAGAGGGAAAGGATATGCTGGCGCTCAGCTTGCTTTTGTCTTAGTCAGGCAAGGATCCCAGCTCATAGACCAAAGCTGCCATTTAGAGTGTGTCGCCCCACCACAATTCAATCTAGAAGGTTCCCCACAGACATTCCCAGAGCTTTGTCCCGTGATGCCTCTAAATTCCATCAAGCTGACAATCATGATTAACTACCACTGCACAGGACTGTGTTCTGTTAAAACAACAACAAAAAACGAGACTAAGACACCGACGACCCAATTAATACGCCTGCAAGTCTCTGGCTTCTGCTCCTTCAAGGCCTTAATTCCTGTATAGGGTAGGGAAGCATCCTGGCTTATGGGAGGGAGTGTCTCGAATGTGAGACTTTCAGTCCTAACACTGGGAAGCCCTAAGAAGATTGACTTCTTGAGGAAGTGCTGCCTGCTCTGGAGTCAAGAGGCAGACCATAGTGGTTCATCCTAGGAATTCTGCCTACCCTGGAGTCAAGAGGCAGACCATAGTGGTTCATCCTGGGAATGCTGCCTACTATGGAGTCAAGAGGCAGGCCATAGTGGTTTATCCTGGGAATGCTGCCTCTAAATTAGGACAATATAGAAATACAGATCTGTGGAATGTGTTACCATTGTTAAGAAATACCAGGTCAAGCCAGCATTGTTTAGGGGAAGCTAATTCTTTTGTCACCACGAAATAGGTGCATGTGATCAGCAGCCCAGTAATACGTCCATCCATTCCAGTACTACCGTAAAGGTTAGTGACCATGATGGAGTATTTTTAAGCCAGTATTTACAGCCAGAGTTGAATCTTCCTCTGGCTGACTTCTGAGCATTCATTGCAGGTGCATAAGACCAACATGATGGTGTCACCTCTACAGTAGTTGCTGCGTTAGCCTATGTAGCAAGGGTAGGGTAGCACGAGTGTTTCCACAAGCCTTAATGATGCTTAGAGACACCATGACAGTTACCCCATGGCAATGGACCCTGTGGAGAAATGACATCAACTGTAGGCCTCAGGCTAGGCAGCAGGAATGCCCTTACTAATTCAAGAAGCCATCTCCTAGGAAACTGAAGTCCATGTGAGGGTTCTCACAAGAATCCAGATCAGTTACATATTGTGTGCATGGGCATTTCTCCAAATATCTATTTCTTTTGTGACCAAGATGTGCCCAAAACCTTACTGTCACATAATTTCTCCAGCTCTCTAGAGCTAGAGATCCATCTGTGTGACATTTTCTGCTCCCAGGAATGAGGGATGACGTCTTCGTGTTCCCAGCTCTAGCCTGTTCCTCTATTGCTATGCTGTGAGAGGTACTCTGCTCTGACCGGAAGTCTTCAGGTTGCTGTGGAAATGGCCCATAGACATGCATGTTGGGATGCCTGTTCCTTGTAGACATGCATGTTGGAGTATCTGTTCCTTGTAGACATGCATCGGGGTGCCTGTTACTTGGAGACACTCAAGTTGGGATGTCTGAGAAGCAGTCTCTTCCCTAAGATCACCCCTTATTCTCCATTCTGGTTTTTAAAACCTTAGAGGTGCAAATCAGCAAACAGAAAAAATATCCCTCCTCCAGGATTCATCCCAGAAAGCTGATGTACACTAAATCCTTCCCTCACTTAGATTAAACGCCCCAGCAGCACTCAGCTCTTGAGAACACTTTATAACTATGTTCACACCTGCACAGAATATAAATTACTGTTGCATTATACACCATTGCATCATCAGGCATTAACAGGCAGGCCACAAGGTTTTACATCAAAGGTGCCTTTGGGACTTGCTGGAATGAGGCAAGAGATGTTGGATGTTTTGGGGGGAAGTAAGCATGTTGCAAGGGATGAGACTCTGCATCAACTGCAAGCTGTGAGAAACTTACAGGCTGAGACACTGCTAGGAGCTGACCCCAGAAACCACACACCCAGGGCAGAAGGGATTTCGTTTGTGTTTGTGTTTTGTTTTTTTTAATTCATGGGGATTTATCTTTATATTACAAGGCTGTCCTATACCACAGCATGCATATATATATACACACACATATATATATATATATGCCACAGTAATGTAGCATTCTAAGTCAAGAAGCTATAATGACTGGGTCATTCATAGATTGGCACCAGCTCTAGAGAGAACATAGTTGGCAGTTTATTTTTAAAATTTTATTTTATGTATATACATTTTTTCCTGCAGGTATATATGTATACACCATGTGCCTGGGTACCGGCAGAGTCCAAGCTGGGAATCAAATTCTCTGGAACTGGTGTTATAGGTGCTTGTGAGCCGTCACATAGGTACCAAGAACCAAACCTAGGTAATCTGCAGGGACAGTAAGCACTTTTAACTGCTAATGCTTTTTTCCAGACCCCTTGTGGCCTTTTAAAAATCCATAAGTTGGACATGTGTGGGTATCACTAACTGTGGGCCAAAATGTTTGAAAAAAGACTTTGTTTGTATGACCGACCTGCCGAGACATGCCCACTGACGCAGTAGTTGATGCTCCAAGACATGCCCACTGACGCAATAGTTGTTCAGCATCACAGGAGTAACCAACCAGTTTCTGGATGGATTTAAGTCCTGCTCTACAAGATGAAACTATTGTTGGGTCAAGAATGTACAGCTAGCTGGGTCATATGTCCTAAGGAAGAATCTACTGTTATTCTGCTAAATGGACATGGTTGTAAACTGGCTCCTAATGACTCGTTGTTATTCCCATAGATTAGTGCATATCACTACCCACATCACAGGAGCTTCTATTTATAGTAGATGGTGATTACCTCAAAGACCCACCAGTATCGGAGTGCCAGGGAATCAGAGAACACAGAATGCTCAGCCTTAAGTAGAACATCTATACTTAACCCCTCCTCTCAAGTCTCAGGGATCACCGTGAAGAGAGGAAGGAAAGACTGAAAAGAGCCAGAGGCCATGAATGGCTACAACCTTGGTAGATCTACCAACCACACTCCCGAAGAGAGCCACACATTCATGAATACATGGGCAACACAAAAATTGGACTTGATAGCCGGGCGTTGGTGGCGCACGCCTTTAATCCCAGCACTCGGGAGGCAGAGGCAGGCGGATCTCTGTGAGTTCGAGGCCGGGCTGGACCGATAGCCTCCAAAACAATACAGAGAAACCCTGTCTCGTAAAAACCAAAAAAAAAAAAAATTGGACTTGATGGGTGGAAAAAAGAAGACATAAAGTTGGGTGGGTAAGCACGGGGGCTAATCTAGAATTTGGAGGATGGAATTAATATGGTCAAAACTCACTGTATGGAATTCTGAAAGAACTATTTAAGTGTGTGTGTTTGGGGGGGGCGGCCCGGATGACGACGATGACGATCATCCTGTTTGTAGTGAACGTTATTGACTTTCCCCCGGGGGTCATTCACCAAATAACACAGTGCAACAACACTTCACACTGCTGGCTCCCTGGTTTTGAACTTTCAGCTTCTAGAACAATGCAAATAAATTTCTTTTAGCAAAGCCAGTTTTTCTGCAGTTTTTTTTTGTTACATCAGTCCTAGCAAACTGATGCAGCAGGTACATAGAAAATAATTGGTTTAACAGAATTATATTTTAACGTGTAAAACAATGTAGTAAAACAAGACTGTCTGGGCTGGGCCAGTGACTCTGCTGGTAAAAGTCTTGCCTTGTGAACGTGAGGATTTGAGTCCAGCCCCCAGAACTCACATTAACCTATTGGGCGCCGTGGTACAAGTCTGTGATTCGGGCACTGGAGAAGTAGGAACAGGAGGACCCCTGGAGCTCTATAGTTTGCTAGTGTAGCTTAATGGATGATCTCTGGGACTCATCAAAGAGAGGTCTCAAAGGAGATAGAAGTGTCCCAGAGAATGCTGACATTCTCCTCTGCATGTGTACCTGGACACACATACCAAGAATGTCTGTTTCCAGACTTGACGGCTATCCCACAGCTAGAACAGACGCCCAAATGTACCCATATGAAATAACAGCAGCTCGGAATGCTGAGGCTCCTTGTCCCTATAATCCCCCTCGCCTGTGTTGTCTGTGCTCATGCCTTCTCATCATGTAAAACCTTTGTTACGAAATTCAGTGACTCCAGCAGCATCTACACTGAAGTCAGACCTGGTGGTTGAGGTGGATCCTTCTGGGTTACGAAGCTTGTGGACTTTTGCATGAAATATAGACCTCAAAACTTAGAGAAAAAGAAAGTAGAGGCATACCTGGTCTACCCAGACTCTGGTATTCCACTTACATTGTGATTTTATTGCTCAGTTTGTCTGTCTCTTTGTCTCTCTCTGTCTCTCTGTCTCTGTCTCTGTCTCTGTGTCTCTGTCTGTCTATCTGTCTGTCTGTCTCTCTCTGTGTCTCTCTGTCTCTGTGTCTCTCTGTGTCTCTGTCTCTGTCTCTGTCTCTGTCTCTGTCTCTCTCTCTCTCTCTCTCTCTCTCTCTCTCTCTCTCTGTGTGAAGGCATTCACACACCCGTGCCTGAACTGTACCTACTTGTGACTCAATTGGTACCTTGAGTCTCAGGAAACGTTCTTTATTTTTTCAGAAACTCAGCATCAGAATAATACCTTCTCTGCAGGATTATTTTGAAGAGTGATAATAATACATGTGAAAAAGCTTAGAGAAGTTAAAATTGCTTTCTATATGTAAGGTATAATATTAGAAATGGAAAGCTTTAAGTGAGGCGGAAGAAAAATGGTTCTTAAGGACAGGCAAGAACTGTAGCTGCTGTTTCCATCTCTGTCAGCAACTCCGTTCTCCCATGGCCTCAGCCCAGGGTAAATGCCAACCCAGAGCCACTGCTCTCAACAGAAAGCAGGGAATGGACTCTGGGCATGCTCTGTCCTGTGCAGACTTTCCAGCCACAGAGCACAAATTCTTCCACAGACTTTCTTGGGAATGAATTTGTCTTTAAACCCCTGAGAGGTCACGGTCTCTTGCGGGAACCACATGACATATGTGGCCTCATGGGACGTATGAAGAAGTTTGTCTCACCAGTGTGCTCCATCAGGGAAACAAAAGGAACCAGCCTCAAGAGAAACCTTGAGACGCACCGCACAGTTTGATTCAGGGATCTTTCTCAAAAATCTTACTCTTAGCTCATTTTTTCTTGGTTATGGAGTGACTAAGGGAAAAGTTAAAATGAATTTAGGGATGTATACACTACTCGAATAGATATCTCAAGTTCCCTGCCAGATGATGTTTCTACCCCTCCCTCCATATAACATCACTGCCAGAGGTCTCACAAACACACACACACACACACACACACACACACACACACACACACACGCCAATAGGCATTTCCCCTGCAAATTATCTTAACTGTTCTGCACCTTAAGCCACTAAATAGGATTCTGCCAGCATTCAACATTCCTATCTAAGTCAGTGTTATGGGGGGGCACATACACATGGAGGCCAGAGGCTGATGTAGATTACCTTCCCCAATCACATTCCAGCCCCGCTCTTGAGGCAGAGGCTCACTGAACCTAGAGCTTGGTAGGTTGGCTAGACTGGCCAGTCGGTGAGCTCCGGACATCCCCCTGTCTCTGCTTCCTCAGCACTACAGTCACAGAGGCGTGCTGCACGCCACACCAGGCATTTGTATGGTTGGTGAGGATCCAAACTCAGGTCCTCGTGCTTGGTAGGCAGCAGGCATTTTATAGACCGAGTCGGGTGCTCAAGACTCATAAAATCTTAACTAGAAAGTGACTTACACTGTACTGCCAAAATTAGCATGCTTCCATGGATGCGGATTTGTGCTGCTTCAAGGTTTTTCAGGATTACAAAGGGTCTTGGAATAAACATCCAAGGTGGGATTTATAGAACTGCTGCCACAGAGAATGGGACCCTGGAGTCCTTCCGGAATGCTGAGGTAGCCTTAGGGGTTACCTGTGCGTATGTGTTAAGTGATAATGATGGCTGAAGTCTGTAATTTTTAATCTATGTATCACACTCTTTTTCTTTTGACTAAAACACCACCACTGCCCTTTCTCATGAGGAAGCCATTCTATGGTCTCAGTGATGAACTCAAGAATAGCCATGAAGTCCAGCCTCAGTTACTGACCTCTGTATTTCTTGGGATTGAGGTGAGATTTTTATATACAAATGTGTATTCATATATATATATATGCAACGAATATATTAATAGATGCACAACATAGCAATGATTAATATATTAATGTACCCAGTGAATTAACTTTATATTCATGAGGCAATCCTATGTTGAATTAAATTATTTAATCTGAAGGCCTCAAGCATATGAAAAGTATTTGACTTTGGCATTCAGCCTCCAACTATTCCACTGCAGAAAGAGCTGAGAACGATCCATTTCATTGCCTTCTGCCACACTCATTGAAAACACAAGTCTTACAGGTGAAGCGACTGCTGGCCCAGGCTGCTTTGCCCGCCTGACCCTGGACATTTCATGGACAGTGAAGGAAGATGCGGTATGAGCATTCCCACAGAGTGTGTGTGGCGGGGGAGCTCTGGGAAGGAAGCGATTCACGAGTGTAGCATCACACATTTTCCCACGTGAGTCTTTGCAGCTTCTCACCCATCTGGGCCTTGGTTTAGAGCTGAGAAATAGCGGGATCCAACTGGCTTCGCCACAGAACCGAGTGGCAGCTACAGCTGTGCAGAAAGGAACATTCTCCAACTGCGATCCGTGGGCTTCCACGAGCCCCCTCGAGCTTGCCATCTTCCTGCCTGCTTCTCTTTTCTCCTCTTTCGGGTGACGGTGGTCCAGAAAGCTAACTGGGAATCTTGGGGCGGAAGGCAGTCCTGCCTGGGTTTCTTAAGGGGGGGGGGGTGATGATGAAACCACAGCTTTCTACAGGCATTTTATGTCGCTGAGTCCTCTTGCCTGTTCTGGCCCTTCATCTCAAGTACCATCAAAACTTTTGCAGAGGAAACCACATTGTCCCAGGGGGGCTAGCATGAAGCCGAGTACATGCAGCTATGTCACTATTCGTAAGGTCATGTTTGGTAGTCATATGACTCTCCTGGTCTAGAAGTATGCAGGGTCAACCCTCACCAGCTTCCAGATGGGACAACTGCAGCATATTGGGGTGTTGTTCAGTGGAGTGAGTTCTCCATTAAGAATCAGAAAACCAAGAAAAAAATCAGAAGACCTGGGCTTTCCTTAGGGTTTTATTGCTGTGAAGAGACACCATGACCAGGGCAACTCTTATAAAGGAAAACATTTTAATTGGGGCTGGCTTACAGCTTCAGAGGGTTAGTCTATTATCGTCATGGCAAGAGGCATGGCGGCGTTCAGGCAGACATGGCGCTGGAGAAGGAGCTGAGAGTTCTACATCGTGATCCACAGGCAGCAGGAGACGGAGATCCACGGGCAAGACTTTAGCTTTTGAGACCTTAAAGCTGCCCCCCCAATGACACACTTCCTCCAACAAGACCACACCTATTCCAACAAGGCCACCCCTCCTAACGGTGCCAGTCCTATGAGCAAGCATTTAAGCACATGGGGGCCATGCCTATGCAAACCACCACACTGGGCATTGGCTCCATGTCTTCCCACAAAATGAGAAGGTCACTTAATTGACGGGAACTGGACCAGACCTTAAGGGTCTTTCTACACAAGTGACCGGAAGGGGCAGTGGATAATATGGGTAGATGTCACTATTTGTCACCAATGTGCATATGAGGCTCAACTCCAAATTGCCTTGATTTGAAACGTGGAGGGATAGAGCCCAGCTGTTCAAGTGTCTGGAAGAAATTGGCTCCTGAAAGAAATCTCTCTGGCTTTTGTCCTATCTGGTCTGAGCCAATGCCATGTTAATTAGTACAGGAAGAAGCTGGTGTGGGAGCCAGGGGATCAGCTGAGCTGGCCACTGGTTTGCTTTATGTTTCCATCTGCCTTGGCCATTGGGGGAAGAAATCTATACCCAAGTGATTTTTAAAACATCTTTACTGTTACTGAATATAAACATAGCTGCTTATGGACAAAATATTTATACATATGTATTTGTATAAATATACATACACACATGTGTATTATATATATGTACACATGTGTATTTATATAAATACACACATACACATACATTACATTACGATAAGCATTATTTCATGTGTTTCAGAAATATTAGCCTTTTAAATTCTCCAAGAAACTTTATGAGATTTAGATGAGGAAACTGAGGCACACAGAAGTTCCATACATTGCCTGAGGTATCCAACCCGTGCTTTAGATACGTGCTATGCTGTCTCTCACCACCACTACTCCATGTCCACGTGTCCTGCCTCTCCAGATGGAGGGAAACCAATGGCAGCAGAGAAACTACTTTTCCCTCATAGCACACACCTAGGAGCCCATCAGAAGTGCCCCTAACTTTTCTTACTACCTATGTCACCAGGGGAGAAATGACTCTTCACTGGGAGGAAGCAAGATTTCCAGGAAGAGGAAGATAGAGGTTAAGAAAGAAAAATGAATTAAAGGCAAGACAGTAACGTTTTCATTGTAGCTTCTCGACAGGTCGGGAACTGAATTCAGTGGGCAGAAGAAAACCCCCGGGAGCCCAGAGTGCCTCAGCACACAGAGGGGTCCGCTCCCCCAGCCAGGCTAACTGCAAACAGGCCTCTGCCCAGCAAGCTGCCTCCTCTCCAGGCTCCAAGGGATGCTATTTATTCTCCATTCTAACTTCAAACTATAACAAGAGGAGACACCACAGAAGAGAAGGGGCAGGGAGCTAGGAGCACTATACTAGCTTTTTTTTAAAAACACTTTTGGTTTATTTGTTTCTTGGTTTCTCAAGACAGGGTTTCTCTGTGCAGCCCCTGGCTGTCCTGGAACTCGCTCTGTAGACCAGTATGGCTTTGAACTCACAGAGATCCACCTGCCTCTTCTTCCTGAGAACTATAACTAAGAGACGTGTGCCACCACCACCTTGCTGTACTTAGCTATTGAAAAGGCTGGTGGACAACTGTGGCTTGACCTAGCTGTAGCCAGGCTTACTAATACCTATTCCCGTGCTTCCGTTTTAGAATGATTTGTCTGAGGGAACATTCCGATCCACAGAGAAGGTATCACGCAAGCACCAGCAAGCCAGAAAGGCAATAAACAAGCAAACAAGAAAACCCAAGCCTCCACGGTTGTCTGCGCCACTGAGGAGTGGAATAGGGGAGCAGACATGTCTGGGTCCCACACCTTGGCCTCTTCCCTAGCTGTCATTTAGGGAAGAGCCCCTCCCCCACCACCCTCCTGAGGTAAGTGGAGACATTTCCAATCCATGTGCCTTAAACGAGAAGGCTGAGGGGAGAGTGCCGCCCGAACCATGTTCACAGCCATGCTAAGTGGGAGCCCTAAGAAGTTGTATCCCAGAGGCTTCTGGGAAATGTGATTTTTTTTTTCACGGAGCTTAACTGCTAATGTTAAAAGCTGAGCCACAGAGAGCATTTTAATTAATTACCTGTTATTTTTTTTAAAGCAAATTAGAACCAGGAGCATGGTAGCATCTTTGAAGAGAAGCAGCTGGATTTTGTCAGGGTGGCGGCGGAAGGACACAGCCTTGGCATCCCTTCCTTTCCAAGGGCCACACGGGAGAGCGTGGGGGGTCAAACACCATACAGACTCACACTGTAGCTTCCTATAAAGCTCCTTAAGCACTACCTTTTTTTAGACAAAAGGGAATTCCTGCTTCATTCACCAAAGTCCAGTTACACAGCAATAAATCAAAAACAGAAATGTACTAATAACACATGAAATCCTACATTGGGCTGAATGAAGACCTGGGCTACCACTCCTGGAAGGTGGCCACTCCAGGCTCAACAGTAGTAGCTTTATTTCCTAGGTGGATGTGGGAAGCCTAAAGGGAACGAGAAGGGAACATCTGCTGGTTTCCACCTTCAGCCTCAACACTAGCTGCCCGTGAATCCCTCCTAATATCTTCACAATGCTCTCTGTTGTGGCATCAGCTCCCTGCCATACTCTTTCCCTGGGAACCTGTCTGTCCACACCATTTTCCTGGGCGTCCTTTAAGCACAGGGGCCAAGCACATTTATTTGTACCTGTGTCTGGGTGACAGTGGCACAATGCCTCACGTACAAGTAGGTCCCCAATTAGTGGTAGTCGAGTTGAATTCAGCTGTAAAATCAGAGAAATTATAGACACAGTAGTGTTCACACGTTAGAAAAATAAGACCGTTAAAAAAAAAAAAAGACTGACTTTGATTTGTGTCATTTTTAGTGGGAAGAACCCAAATCAAATCTACCTGAAACAACAGTGAGGCTTAAAATAAAGATGACAAAATGACAACTCGAAGCAGCCAGCAAAGACGGGGCACCCTGACACTTCAGAGGTTTTTACCACAACGTGGAGGATACGACTAGAAAGCTGTGATTCGGGATACTCACAACGAGGCCAGTGCCACCCAAAGTTTCTGCATTCAGATGCTAACCATGAGCTGAGACTTGAGGAGCGTACAGGACCTCACCAGGCAAAGCAAGGGCGCCCAGTTCGGGTGTGCTGAGTGCTCTATCTGAATGTGACATAAGACCATCAGTTGAGGGTACAGGACTCAAGATTGCTCCTGTCAAGAACTCCAGGCTGGGGACACAGAATTTTATTCTGTAAACATGAGGGAGCCACAGAAAATGTTTCATCAGGAAATGCTATGTAATTAGCATATTTTAGGAAAGTAGTATGTTTCCAAGGATGAATTCGGTGCAGAGCAGGGAAATGAGCACTTGCGGAATTCTTGTTTGGGGGCGAGGTGCTTCCGCAATACACGTTACCTCATCTCATCCTCACAATAACCCCAACGGGGCTGGCAGGGCTACCTCACCCTCACAAGCGAGAAATGCAAACTCAGGGACTGGCAACCAACTGGGGTGGGGTGGGGTAGAGATTTCTTCCCGGAGCCAAACGACTCCCAAAATATGGCAGTCTCAGTAACAGTGCAGACGGGGCTGGAGGGGGGGGCGGGGAGGCAAATGAATGGGCCACAGAGAACTTGTGAGAAGCGTGCTGGCAGATGTTGACAACGGACAGGAAAGGTGAGTGTCAAGATGGAACCGTGAAAGACGACATGAGGGACGGCCGAGTCTTCAGACGTCAAAAGCAAGGGAAAGAGTGGGTGGTGACATGTACGGGTGCCTACGGTCAGCCAAGTGTCTTCGTGTTCAAGAACCATACAGCGCGTGTGTGACGTGTGCAAGAGAAAAGACAAGTCCAATTGAAGGCGCGCCTAGGGTTCCAGAAGGACAGAAATGCGTGTGACAAAACACGAGACCCGTGTTCGGACGACCGGTTCCATATACACAGGCCACATTAGCTGCACATGTGTGCATGTGTGTGTGTGTGTGTTTGTATACATGTATTTGTGTGTGTGTGTGGTTTCTTTGTGTGTTTACGTGCATGTGCTCACGTGTGTGTATGTGTGCTGGAGATTTTCTTTTTGATAGGGAAATGTGTTTTTAGAGGAAAAGAAAGTCAGAAGCCCACATTTAAATTTGAGCGAAGGGCCTAAACAATAAATAATAATAATAATAATAATAATAAGAGGCACCGAGAAGTGGGGAAAACCTCAGTATATTGTCACAGAAGACAAAAGCTTCAGGGAAGACGGAGACAGAAAGCAGTAGAGAAGCCAGGAGGAGGGGTCTGAAGAGAACGCGGCAGTGGGTGAGATGGGGTCAGCACGCCTCTGGGAGAGCCGCGTCCCTGAGGGGGTGGGGATGGAGGCACTGGGTGGATGCAGAGCTGCAGAGGTTCTAAGTGGGGGCCACACTCCCGTAAGAGCCCCAAGCATTGCCCTTTGCCTCAGAGCACACGGAGGGACAGGACCCTTGCTACCCCACTTTCCAGTCTCACTAAGGCAGATTTCAGGTTCACACTCGCCACTTCCTCTCCTGCCTTGGAGCGTACCGGATGATGTATGGGGGGGGGCGGGAGGGGGCATCTATTACTCTACCGCGTCACAAATTATTTGAGAACTATAAGTAAGCTAATTGCTATTTGCAGGACGGAAGTGCCTGATAGGAAAAGCCCCCCAGACGTCAGAATGAAGTTAAGTTTGAGTTTGACCCACAGCTCCAGGAACTGAGTGTCCTTGCGCACGCGCAAGTTCCGGAACTGCAAAAGATCGGGATTCCACACCCATGCCTCAAGGGCTTGCTAGGTGGCAGGCTGGGCCTCAGCATTTCACACAGCAAAGCTTTTATTTCATTCTCACAGCAGCCCCGTGAGAGGCACACGCCATTTTACAAGCTGGGGAGACAGCTGGGTGAAGGACGAGAATGACTAAGGTTACAGAGTTGTAACTCATATTCTCACCCCAGGGGACCACCGTCACTGCATGTCAACTTGACGACACTGGCCACGCTCTGGTGGTGGAAGGGACTCTCCGTCTGCTGTCCCGCGGGAAGCAAAGATCCTGCTCTGGCTGGTGAGAGTGGAGGGGACCCCCTCCGGTGGGTGGACGTCAGCGATTCTCGTGTCTGGCCTGCTGGTGAAGCCTTCAGGCCCATTTCCTCAACCCAGGTGCCTCCCCGCAGTGCCTTTCCCTTTCTCCTGCCGCAGCTAGGGACAGAGAAGGAAGAAGACCCAATAGTATGAAGATACCATAAGGCCCGCCACTGACTTGACCGAACAACTCTAGGCTGGTTTCGGGCCTCTCTGGATTGATCTACAAAGTGAGGGTGGTAATGCTGGCCTTAAAGGCTGCCAGCAAGAAGGGAGGAGACCATGTCCGAACCCTGAATGGTGTCTACCTTTGATCCAGCACAGCTGCTGCATTCCCCATCCCCCCACTGGGCCTCTTGAATGAGACCTTGCCTTGCCTTTAAAGCCCTGCAAGCTGTAGCCTCAAGGGAGCCTCAAAGCATTTTCTGAGAGGAGGGCACAGCCCACTGTGGGTGGGGCCATCCCTGGGCTGATGATCCTGGGTTCTATAAGAAAGCAGGCTGAGCAAGCCAGTGAGCAGCGCTCCTCCATGGCCTCTGCATCAGCTCCTGCCTCCAGCTTCCTGCCCGGTATGAGTTCCTGTCCTGATTTCATTTGATGATGAACAGCGATACGGAAGCATAAGCCAAATAATCCCCTTCCTCCCCAAGTTGCCTCGGTCACGGTATTTCATCGCAACAACAGTGACCCTGGCTAAGACACCCGGTCATACATGTCTGCCCCCTCACACTTTTCAGGTTACCAGCACCTCTTCCAAAGACTAGAATTACTTAGCATCGCCATCCTCGTCCTCTGTTTCTCCAAACTGTGTATTTAAAGGTATTGGCAATGAAAAGGAAAACAGCTCCTTTAGCACACTAAGTGACACAGGTTTCAGTTCTTCTCTAAGACCAGAAGCGACTCCAAGGCTAGGAAGAGTTTCATCATCTACAGTCTGCAGAACTTAGTGGGTACCTAAGAGCTGGCTGTCTATGGGATGACTAACAAGCATTGGGTGGGTTCAAATGGTTCCCTAAGTATGGAGGCTTGTCTTTGCACACCAGCATCTTGGAAACCCTCCATCTTCTGGTAGCGTCTGCAGATAGAGCATATGTGTTTCCAAGCCCCAAATCAGGATATGAGATATAAGCAAGCTCTAATATTAGGAAAATGTCTTGGGTGTGGACCAACTTCCCTATACTCATTTTCTAATTATTTTCGACATGGCAATAAAAAAATATAAGCACTGGCCCATCCATCTCAGAAATCCAAGTTCTGTCAGGATAAAGATGTTTGTCTACCAGAGGAGAATCTACTTGGACCTCCAGGACCATGCTCCTAAAATTTCTCCAAGGTCACTGTCCCTTAGGCTTCTGGGATCCCGGCACACGTAAGCTAATAAATAGATTTGGCTTGATATGGCTCATTCACAGAGCCCATGTAGCTCTGGGCCCGAGGTGGACCTCGCCATCCGGTGTATGGGCTGCCTTCAGGTCTTGCTCACAAGTCCTCTAGTTTCAGCCAGTTCTTAAAATTTCCAGCAGCACGGGGGAGCAGGAGGCCCTAAATCCTGTCTGAATTCTCCACCTGTCCAGTGGGGATGTACTTCATCTATCACAGGGGCTTGCTTAGTGGGGTCTGGTCCGGTTGGTTCGATGTCTCGTATGCTGTCATTGATCTCACCTTGCAGGCTCTGAGAGGCGCGGTGTATCTCAGCCAGGGAAGTAGTGGGGATGACGAGGAGCCACAGCCTGGCTATTTGGGGCCACTTCTCACCGCCTTTAGTTTCTTCCCCGTCATATCTGCACCTCCCTTCAACGCTTACCCTCCCGGCAGACGGGAGAGAGAGAGAGAACACATCTCCTCGGTTTACACCTGTTCCTCCCCCATCATTTCGTCCCTGGAACAGCTTCTACGCCCAATAGGTCTCCATTTGCTTCAGAACCCATCATTTTTTCTTTGATTTATGATTTGTTTTAAGGACTAGAGCTTGGATGACAAGTTCCCTTTCCTTGAAACCTGTCCATCTCCGTAGGAACAAAACCAGAAGAGCAATAGGAAGGGAGTCTTTTGAAGTTGCTTTAGAGATTTCCTAAGTTTCCATGGCAACTTGCCACTGTGGCGTCTCCACCACATTCTGGGGCTTTCTTTGCCACTAAGAGTAGGTACAGCAACCTGTTCTTTCTCAACAACCACCCGTCAGAGGAGAGGGTCTTCCCACTGCCCTGCCCCTCTCTCTTCTCATCCCTGTCCTCCATTCCATTCTTATGTGAAGCTCATTGTTTGGATGGACCAAGATTCAATGCAGAGGTGTCATTTCTATGCCTGGAAAGGCAGAGTCTTGCTTAGTGCTGAGGGATGGAGTCTTAGGGTATCTTAGCCCTAGTCTGGACCACATTGATTCACCAACTCAGACATTTCTGTGCTTGTACAGGAAAGCCAACTGGGAAGGGCCTGGACTGTGGAGAAATTATCCATACTCTGTGAGAAGGGCAAAATCATCTATCCCATCCTCATTCTGGATACTGAGAACTAACACCAGGCCTTGCTATGTTTATGAATATGATTTTGCTCTCTCACTCATGGGGCTGTCCTGCCCAAGATTATGATTTAACTATTCATTAATGGAAATTCCCCTAAAGACCTACTAAGTGTTCCATTAAAGTATCCACAGATGGAGTACACCTTAAAATCCTTTGAATATTTCATCTGTGAATCCTCACCTTGCTGTATCCTTCAATTCTGACATACCCTTATTCATACTTAGTCTTAGTGACATTGTTATTACACTGCTTTAGTCAAATGCCTTAATCCAATATTCTAGTTATTAATACATTTTAGTCCAACAAAAGTGTGTGAGGTGGTATTATCCCTTATACAAGCAATTGAATCAGCTTTCTCTTCCTTATGGGCTCCCTTTTCAAGATTTGGGGTCATCTTGGGACAAAAGAAAATGGGCTCACATGATGCTTATTCAGCCATCATGACAGCAGACTTGTTCTGTATTATGGAGAAAGGGAGGGTAGAGAACAGGTATGTTCTTAGAAGATCTCTCCACAACAACAACAATAACAACAACAACAAATTCTTCTGTTCTAGCTACAGTATGTTTGAATGCTCTAGACAATGCCTGAGAGCCATATGGCTTTGTGGGGAAGCTCTCTTGAATTCTCTGTGCTTGCACAAGAGGTCATGGATTTCAATTTTGCACTGGTCCTCTGGTGGGACAGAGGGAGGCTCTTGGATGCATAACACTGCAATGACTTTCTGGGAGCACACTGTTAGTACCCTAAGCCTCATATGGCCACACCAGGCATGGACACAGTACTCCCTATCCCCACCAAAACAAGGAGCAGCAAGCTATACAGTCTCCAATACTACACATCCCAGGAAGGTAGCCAGGGAAACAGATAAACTCATACAACATTGAATGCCACCAGGGCAAGACCCCTGGGGTGGTTGATGCAATAGATGTATGACGGGGCAGAATGGAAAGTGATGTCCCTTGAGTAGATCAAGCCTTTGACGGTGACATTAAAGGGCCTTCGACCTGTTTGGTGTCACCTACATCTCCATCCCACTCTGCACCTGTCAAGGTCATCCTCACACTCGATTTCTCTAGACCCACTAGCTTCATTACCCTCCCAGTTGCTTTGTTCATCTTGGGGACTTTTTTGTAATGAAGAAAGAACCTCCCCTTACGTCTTCTTGTAGCCTCCTGCCACTGTTCCTGCAGGACCCTGTTCCAACCCTGCCATTGCTAAAGGGTCTTGCATGCCCATCCCCCATCCACAATGTCCCATCGCTCTCTCCGTGTTGCTATTTGCCCTCACATTTCTTACCTTTTAAAAAAAATCTTTCCAACTAGGATATGAGCTCCTTAGGCTTTCTCTGCTCCTCTACTGTTCCCACGTAAGTGTAATGTGGCACATAGGAGAAACTCAGAACTTACTGGATGAAGGAACGAGGGACTAGGGTAGTGATTAAACTGAGAGGTATTATCTGTAGGAGTATTCATTTTTTTCCCTATCTCCACAGCACGTATCATAAGGTGTCTTGGTGGTATAGATAGCAATGGCAAAAACTCACTGAGGTAGGAGAGGAATGTCACTGGAAGTAGTTATTTCAAAACAGAAGTATCTCAAGGGCTAGAGAGATGGCTAAGCAGTCAAGAACACTGGCTGCCCTTTCTTCCGGAGACCCCAGGGCGTTCTGTTCACAGGAGCAACCATAGTGCCTTATAACCAACTGCAACTTTAATTCCAGAGAATCTGACACCCTCTTTTGCCTCTGTGGGTACCGCACACATGTTGTGTACAAACATACACACAGGCACAAAGAGTCACGCACATTAAAAAAAAAACAACAACAAAAATGAAAACAAACTAAGAAATACCTCAGTGCCAAAATAATAAAAATATCAAAAATGTTATGAACAATGCCTGGCACTGTTGTAAGTCCTTCAGATGCATTAACTCTAATTCTCACAGCTATGTTTGAAGTGAGAACTATTATTAGCTCTTTTTAATAGACGAGAGAATTGAAGCAAGGCATGAAAGGCAGATAAGGAATGTCCCGGTGTCACATGACTAGTCCAATGTTCCTTTGGTCCTGCACTACATCTTCATGGAAAACCCATTATTATCTCTTTTTGTTGGGTGACTCTGCTTCCTGAACAAGGACCCTGGGCCCCCAGTTAGGAAGCAGGACACGGAAGGTGGCTCCCATGAGCAAGTGCCCCTCGGAACATCTAAGAGGTGAGGGTTGGGTTCCCACACCTACTTTCTCGATGCCTCCACTGACCATCATCATTCCCTGTTCTGTTACAGCACTCTACCTAGGTATTCAAGAATAAAGCATCTACCTATCTCAGTCGGGGAGTGGAAGGCTAGCATTCCTGAATATTTTTGTGAGCAGGTTATAAACCTCTGATGTGACCATCACCGACCACAGTTTGCATGGCTAGGGACGCTTACTGTTCCATTCTGAGGCCAATTTGTGACAGGAGTGGCAGCACTGGTGGCAATTTTACAACCTTCAGGGGTCTGAAATCTATCTTCCTGCTTCTTGGGTTGCTAGAGTGATCCACCATGACCACTGTCTCTATATAAAGTAAACCTAGAAGCTATTTCCCAATCTTCCTGACAACATGTCTCACCCCCACCCCAAAACACATTTACTGTCAAAATATACCCTTCAAGGACATGTTTTAAATGTAATTATCAAATGCTAAGAAATACTCAGGTATGTACCTTGCAAGGGATAAGAAACATTCTGGTGTGAGCTAGACTTAAATATCTGCCTAAGATTTCAAAAGACTGTAAGGCAAAAGGTCTGGGGAAGAGTTATGATGTCTTAGTGAAGGCTCACATCAAACTACAAAAGCAGATCAGCAGGATAAATGTATGGCTTTCATGCCAGAGTCATTTCTGGTTGGCTGTGGCAGACCCTGAGCATTTCTCTGCTTGTTACAATGGACTTTGCTAGGGCACAGACATCATAGTAAGAGTTACCATTTATTATAAGCTTTGCATATTGCTAAGTCACTGGCTTATTGGATTTTTCTCTCTTCCTGGAATATCTAATTTACCTGGTCCTCTGCTTTGTATCTGCCCTCTCTTGACCAATAAGTTTTGAGGTCATAACCTGGAAGCATGAGGTTTAAGACTTAGGATCTCTTGACCTTATAGAAGCATTTGTTTCCAAGCATGCCCTATGGACTGGCAATGGGGAGAGGCTGGGAGAGGAGGCTGATGGGAAAATTCAATGCTTATAGGACTCCTCTAAAAATCACTTTAGTGCCCAGATGAAATAGTAACTCAAGACATGTACCACCATGCCAAACTCACGTTTTCAAAATGTCTGCCCTTAAGCAAGATCTTCATCTGCCAGAAGAGGTCGGGGGGAGGCATCATGCTGAATGTCTAGGGGCTTGATGCAGAGTTGGCTGCCTATGCCAGACACACGGCATCATTGATTTATGTACCACAACAGTCATTCAAAGCTGATAGCTTGAACGTCTCCACGGAATTCTCTCATTCCCCCTGACGGAATGGCAAAGTAGAAGAGGTGACACCAACCACAGATGGTATGAAAAGAACCTTTAACTGTTTCCTTTTCCCCGTTATCATCCATGCCCCTGGTTCTGGCCACCGTCTCCTCCATATGCATCCTATGTGCTCTGAGAAGGGGTGGGGAGGAAAGAGAAAACTGTGTGTGTGTGTATGTGTGTGTGTGTGTGTGTGTGTCCAGAAGGCATGCAGGGAAATTGTGGAAATACCGGCACTTGCTGAGAAGCACAGAGCTGGACTTGAGTGAGACACAGAGATGCTCAGCATGGGTACCGAAGCCAGAGGCAGCGGTCCAGGCTGCAAGAGCATAGGCCAGTGTCACGGGCCAGGCTTAAGATTCATTCCTGCCAGCTCCTTGCTGGATGAGCCAGGATGACACAGCACAACCGCTCTTATCTAAACCACAGGGCTTCTGGCTGGCTGGTGTCTAAAGTCCCTTCTGTTTCTAAGGCTCCAGGAGTCCAGGTTAAGGTCAGAAACTCCACGAATTCAGGGATCACTCATATTTTGCTTCCTAAATGAATGGAAGATGTTTCGTAGCAGGAGAAGATAGGTTCTCATACCGCTCAGTGAATGTGAAGAGGAGGAGTTCCGTGAAAAGGAATGTTGTTACAGTGGGGACTATAGATAAGGCAGGTGGCTTTAGAAGAATGCCGAGAATGCCACACAAAACCAAAACACTTTCTATTCCTTCCACAGAATTTACTTTCCCAACACAGTCACTCCGCAGCTGTTCATCAAGCTGTAGACGCCCTCTTGACCCAGGAGATACCTTTGTGGAGGCATTCTGTGGCTGAGGCAGACTGGTCTGATGCCTGTGGAGGGTAGGTATCAGCGAAGGGAGAGAAATGATGAGCAAATGCAGAATGTTAAGAATCCACTCCAGACACATAGTCCCAAGGTCTTGGATTCTGATGCCATCATCCAGTAGAAAGAAAGAGAGCTCGGTGGAGAGACGGTGCAGGGTGGGAGTAGACAGCACACAAGATGACTTCACAGCACCCCGTGGTGTTCAAAAGTGAGCGACAAACAAGGAACCAACCGAACACAAAACAGCAGAAAACAAAACCCCACATACTGGGGCATGTCAAAGGGCTCAGGAACCAATTAGAAGACTCCTCAAATGCCAAGGCTGACAGAACCAGTGGGACCAAGAGAAGCAGCACTGGACTATAGTTCAAAGGACAAAATCAATGCCCTTGAGTCCACACTAACATAAACGGGCGACCAAGGGGATTTAATGTGGAGAGCAAGAGACACATATTCCATCTAGGATAACTCCTAGATGCTCTACCCTGCAGGAGTGTTTCCATCCTAGCAGACTACTGCTGATCCCATTCCTCCTGGGTGGCTACACTCAATGACTGTCTTCAAAGGAATGTAGTATAGAAATGGGAAGAAAAAGAATTTACAGTGGAGAAACATTACAAACGCTACTTACTCCAAACGATCAGAGCAACACTGACAGTCATGAGTCATGCTGAAATGATGAGATATCAATGGCCCTCTGTGATCTCCCTTCCGCAAACCAATTCAGTCTAATAGTGAAAAAAAAACCATGTGACGTCCCGTCAGAAGAGCATTCTATAATATGCTTGGCCAACATTCCAAAACTGCCAGGGTCATTTAAAACAAAGATTTTGGGATGTCCCACAGCCAAGAGAAACAGTAGTATTAATGCAGTAGTATTGAGTGCATCTTGGTGCCAGGGATGGGATTCTGGAACAGAAAAGGACACCCGATCAACCTCAGGGGATCTGAATGAGCCATGAGCTTTAGTTAATAATAATGCACCAATATTCATTTATCCATTGCAACAGATGGCAACAATAACACAAACATATTAATAAAAAAAGAAACTGGGTGCGCAGGCTGATTGGATACCTCACCTCTTTATAATGCTTGCTCAATTTTAAAAATGATTTATGTTTGTGTGTGTGTGCACACACACGCATGCCATGTCACACACACGGAAGTCAGAGGTTGGTCTGCGGGAATTAGCTCTCAGCGTCCATCCTATAGGTCCCGGGGATCGAGACTTGGCTGCTAGCATCTTTATCTGTTGAGTCATCTCACCAGCTCTCAGTTTTCCTTAAACCCAAAGCATTTTAAAAGTTAAGTGTTTACTAAAAAAAGCAGAGAGCCTCTCTTGGTGACTTTGAAGAAGCAAGCTTCCAGGGGTCCCACCCCTGCAAGGAGAGGAATTCCACCATCAGCACTTAAGACACTGGCAAGGATCTTGAGCCTCAGAGGAGAGCCCACCAACCACAAATGCGAGTGCAGCTTAGCAAGATGCTCAACTAAGGGCCCTGTTGAGCTGCACCTGGATTTCCCATTCAGGGAACCTATGAGACAACAATAAATGTTTAAAGTTGCTAAAAACACAGCAGCAAACCCCCAAATGACATGTATCTAGGCACGAAGAGGCACACTGATGAAATTCAAATTAATTAAATGGTAGAGCTTCCAGGACATGGTCATTGAAGGAGACTCTGAGGGGGAACCTCGGAGTAGGGATCTGAACCTAAGGAAAGAGACACCCTTGAGCTGTTCCTTGGTCAAAAATACCTTTGGCTGTGTGGGGACAGAAAGGCAGCCAGCGCGGGCGGAGTGGCGAGGGGGCAGTGTGACCACAGGAGGAAGCAGAAAGGGAGCTGAGAAAGGCCGGGTCGGCCAGGATGCAGAAACTTTTAAAGGAAGGAAGAAATTTGGGTTTAAGTTCAACTGAAAGCCGTTAGACCACTAGTGACAGGTGGTGAGTGACACATCTGATTCGTAGTTTAAACGATTCATGCCGCCGGGATGGCGGGATGGCGCCGTGAACACTTGCCACCAAGCCTGACAGCCCCAGTCTGATCCCTGGGATCCACCCGGTGGAGAGAACCCACTCTTCAGGGTTGCCCTCTGGCTTCTACATATGCGTGCCATAGCACGTGCGTGCGTGAGCATGTGCACACACACAGACACACACACACACACTAAAAATAAAAATAATAAAATAAAAGATTCACGCTCGGGATTGATCACGGCGTGACCACGGTGGAGTCAGGGTGGTCAGCAAGGGACTTCAGTGCTAGTCTAGACAAGAGATGAAGAAGCCTTAGCCCCGGCGGGGATGGGGAGGTAGAGAGGAAGGAAAACTTCCAGCAATTATGGGAGGCCCATGGGAAGGTTCTAGATGCTATGTGCATGAACCGGGGATTCCAACCCACCTTGTAAACCTTTGTGCCTAAGAAGCCTCCGTGGAGGAGACACATGTGAGCAGAGTAGACACGTGTTCCTGTACCACATGGTCTGTCCCTGTGCTATCCTGTCCCCAAGCCTCTGAATGTCCCCGATGATCCATTATCACCGCGTGCCCACGTGGGGTTGTGCCAGTCTGGGCTAAATCTCCTGCGGAGGTGCTGCCAAAAGGAAAGCTGGATCCCACCCACCGCCCCCAGTCTCCTGGCCAAATGATGCTGCGCTGCTTAATTAATAGTTTCCTCTGGCTCGAGCATCCATCGAACAGTTTGTTGGGAGTTACTGCACAGCGCGTGAGGCATCCGCTTTTCAAATCTGAAATAGTCAGATATAGACCGGAGAAGGCCATCTTCCTACTGGAGCAGAGAAGAGGGTGTGAAGACAATTCTTTAGCCTCTATTTTGGTCCTGATGTGTTATGTATGTATGTGTGTGTGTATGTATTATATATATATATATTTATATAATATATTTACAGCACAACATAACACATACTAACATATAATATAAATATATATTTATAACTAAAAACACATATCTAGGAAAGAAGTAGAATAGCACAGAAATTTAAATTAACTATAATGTAGAACATGCCTGGTACGTTTGATGAATCACTTCACTTACAGCTGCCAATAACTCAATAGTTGGGAATCTCGATTCCAAATAGACTTCTCTACTTAAAAACATGCATACGCTATAGGCCTGCGTGTGTGTGTGTGTGTGTGTGTGTGTGTGTGTGTGTGTGTGTGTGCACATGAGTACATGTGTGCTGTGTGTGTGCATATGTGTATGTGTGATTAGGCACATGTGCATGTGGACGACAGAGCGTCATTTGTCAGGAGCTGTCTACACAGCCCTTTGAGACAGGTCTCTCTCGTTGGCCTGGAACGTGCTAGTTGGACTAGGCTAATTGGCAAGCAAACCCCAGGGAATGACCTGTTTGCCTCCTGGGGCTGGTATAACAAGCACCCACCACCACTCCTAGTCTGTTTAGATGGGTTCTGAGGACTGAACTCTGGTCCCCACGCTCACAAACAAAGCACTTCACTCGCCGGACCACCTACCTAGCCCAAACGGTTTTCTTTCTGGCTGGATCTTCCCTATCTACCTGTTTACCTACTCACATCTGGCCAGCTGCAGACACCGTTGCTCTGGGTTACTACCCACTTAGCTTCCCGCCCAATGTAAACTACCTAGCACAGCTCAGTTATAGACACCTGAGAGACCACCACCAGAGGGAAGGCTACAAGGTCACGTTTGGGAACTATCTGTGTAGTTTCAGTGACTGACAGTTTTTTTTTTCTTTTTTTTTTTCTTTTTTCTTTTTGGTTTTTCGAGACAGGGTTTCTCTGTGGCTTTGGAGGTTTTCCTGGAACTAGCTCTTGTAGACCAGGCTGGCCTCGAACTCACAGAGATCCGCCTGCCTCTGCCTCCCAAGTGCTGGGATTAAAGGCGTGCGCCACCAACGCCCGGCCGTGACTGACAGTTTTATTGTGTCTGGGAAGTGGCTAGAACAGGCAGCTTACTCCCTAAGCTCTTTGACAGGTCATCCGTAGGAAATTGACCCCTGGAGAACAGACTTTTCAGGTTCTGGGACAGGTTCGTGCTATCATGTCTCTGACTTGTAGGCTTCTACAGGTCCAGGCATTTCTTCTAAGTTCATGTCTGGCCCCTTAGCTATCACACTGAGGAGGGCCAGTAATTCAGTCTCTGATCTTGAACCATATCCTTCCCCAACACATATATTTTTAACAAAACCAATTGAGCATGACTTATTTTCATAGGTCAGAGCACGGCAGTTGCCCTGGGATACTGAAATCTCAGAGCTGTGTCTCTCCCAGTTGCAAAGGATGCTATCTTGAGAAGGAATGGCGGAATGGCGTGGCAGAGCTTCCAAAAGGGAAAACGCCACCATTAAAGAGGTGAGAAAGCAATGGCTTTGTTACTAATACCTTTGTTATTTCAGGGTTCAGTAATACCCCGAAGTGTATGGATACCTTCCCTTCCCACCCCAGCTTCATTCAGGAGAATATGGCTTTGCTTTATGCAGGGGCAAAGATTTAAGAAAAACAACTTCAGGGGGGAAGAGAAGGTTTTGTGACCTGAGAATCAATTAGGCTCTGTCCAGCCCAGGCTGTACTCTAATCAATAAGAAGTGGCTATTGGAAGAGCAGCTTCTGTAAAGCTGGTTACCACACTAGCACTTTATCACAAGTGTGGATTCGCCATTTTAAAAATATACAACGCAAATCCAAGAAAGGCAGGTTTGCGTGCACCTCCCAGGAGTCAGATCTCGGTAGGCCTCCCAGCTACTGAGGGCTACTGTCTTATTTCTTGTTGCGTAACTTAGAGAAGCAGTCCTAAAGATCAAGGCACTCATGCATGCAGGCGTGTGTGCTCCCTGGTACCGTGCAAGGAAGGACTCCAGAGTTTATCTGTCTCTCTGATTCTTGGCTCTATTTGCACAGGGAGATCACCCCCAAAAGCTCTGTGGGGGTGGTCCTGATTGGCCTGCATCAGTGTTTAATCAAAGCTTTCCAGGAAACTCTAACTTGTGGTGGGTAAGGACTTCCTGGGCTGAAGAAAGCAAAGCTTGATGTGGGATGTCCTTCTGTGCGTTGCAAATATGCGTTGCTTTTATTGGTTGATGAGCAAAGCTGTTTCAGCCAATGGCCAGGAAAGACATAGCTAGGCAGGAATTGCAAATATGCAGAGAGAAGGAAGGTGGGGTAGGGGAGACACCATGCAGCTGTCAAAGGGCATCACCCAGGTAAGCCACAGCCATGTGGTGATACACAGATTAGTAGAAATGGGCTAGTTTAATTGTAAGAGCTAGCCAGGAAGAAGCCTGAGCCATTGGCCAAACAACTGTAACTGACATTCAGTCTCTGAGTGGTCATCTTATAAGCGGCTGTGGGGATCGGTGTGCAGAGAAAAATCTGTCCAGTGGGACTGGGCAAGATGGAGAAAAGTCTCCATCTTACAGAGGCTCCCATGTGTTTAGTCTACAGAACGGGGTTTGCGGCTCCTGATCTATCCCGGAGCTCCTCAGCTGTCTGCGGGCAGGGCTCCAGGCACCCTGCTGCCCGTGGCTTCTGTCCTCTTGCCTCTCGTCCTAAGGCCTTCAGTGAGTTGGAGGGCAACCCAGTGACCTTCCTGTAGTAGCAGCTTTCAGCTTAGCCGTTATCACTGAGTCCTGGCCTATGTATTGTCTGGCCTGGCTAGAAAAGATAAGCCAGGCAGTGGCATTCTGACTGTTGGTCCACAAGTTAACTGACGTCCTTTAGAAAGTTCTCAGAGCTGGGTGGTGGTGGTGCACACCTTTAATCCCAGCACTTGGGAGGCAGAGGCAGGTGGATCTCTGTGAGTTCGAGACCAGCCTGGTCTACCAAGCGAGTTCCAGGACAGGCTCCAAAACAATACAGAGAAACCCTGACTCAAATAAATAAATAAATAAATAAATAAATAAATAAATAAATAAATAAATAAATAAGAGAAAGTTCTCAGAGTTGGAAGGTCCCAGGTTCTGAGCCTTGTTCCTGCCTGAAGAGAAGGGCCAGTGGAGAAAGCACCCCAGGCACAGCAAAAGGCAGGCAAGAAGCAGAGATGAGCGGCAGATAGCCCCTGCTTGAGGGCTCAGCCTGAGGCCTGTTTGCACGGCTTCTCTGGGGATACCTGGGAAACTTTTCTCCAGCCCTGGGAAAGACCCTCATCAGAGCCTGTTCTGGTTTTCCAAAGAGCAAACAGGATATGGCCTCACTACAAACAGGATATGGCCTCACTACAAACAGGATACAGATGATTCACTTTCTATCTTTCTATTTATTTATTTATTTATTTATTTATTCATTTATTTACAGTTTGGAGGTCCACGTGAATAGCAGGTTACAAAGGGGAAGCCAGAGCTCTAGTTATAAAATACAGTGTGGGAACCATCAGGGAACTTGAGTCCCTGTTTTACCGAAGAAAGGGGGAGTCCACAGGACATAAGTGTATTGGGGGATGGTGGCTTCTCTATATGGAATCTCTGTCCCAGAGCCCCTCATTCTCTGAGCCTCTGTCTTAACTACAGGTGTGGCCCCCACGGGTGGCAGCTCTGACATGGGGACATCCTGACTCTGATGACAAGTGAGACCCCTAAGTATCAGGTCCATGGGAAGCCTGCATTCATGATTGACACAGAGTAGCTGTGCTTCAGGGGGCCCCCAGTCCTTCCTGCAAAGCCCTCCTCCCCTTCCTCTCCTAAACCAGAGCTTTCTGTGACCCAGGTAACTCTCTATGCATAGAGAAGGACCAGCTTCTCCATACCCCAGCTCACTCCATCTTTCTCTCCTCAGCTTAGAAACCGGTACAAAAGAGACTAGTTCAGGCACCCGCACAGTGCCCGGAGCCCGACTGGCATCTGCTTCTGCACGTGGGACTCATTTTCTCTTCCTCCCACAAGCTTTTCTGAGTCTGTCTGTCCACACTCATTCTCTCTCTCCAGTGACACACAATGCACCCATCCACCTGTTCCAGGCGGTCCAAAACTTAACTCTAGGCTGAGCCTCAAACCAGGGGACTCCACAGGGAAGGGAGATGCCCAAGTAGATGGTGAGAAACCTTTTACTTTGCTCGGACAAGAGCCTGTTCCTTATAGTTCTGCAGTTCTCTCTATGGACAGTCTGCTAACAGCTGCTGCGCTGACTCAGTGATATCACAATAGGAAGTGAAGGAAACAGAAATGGGAGGATCGGGAGGGAGAGGGGGCTGGGAAACAAACTTGTTCCTAACTTAAAAAAAAAAGGAAGAGAAAAAAAAAGAAATGGGAGGATCTAGTCTTGTGCCACCCCTGCCTTGTTTTAAACAGTAAGCCAAGGATGAGTAAAATGTCTCCTTCCTTCGTCTAACACTAAAATACAGAGCACCTGGGTGTAAATGCCCGGCATATACTGGTTCCACGCTTCCAAGTCTGAGATCTCCAACTGCTGTCATGTAAGTGTCACAGCCGCAGTGTCCGCCTTCTGTCTAAGCACTGAGGCCCCCAAGGCTCTAGACACTGAAGACTGTATCTCATTTCCTTTTACATCCCAACAGCTGGTATCGTGGTCAATAGGTGACAGGAACAGATTGTTGCTGAACCAACGGATGAGGGGGCAGAAAGAAGCATATTGGCCACGCCCCTCTGCTCTATCCTCTTAGCGTTTCCCAAAGGTTAGCAGGACCCTCCCAGCCTCCCTGCCCCCCATCAGCAGCTTTCAGCCTTACCTCCCATGAGGAAGAGAAGGCCGGCCACGTACTGCATGAGGCCTCGGTCCCAGCAGCAGCCCAGCACACCGATGATCCAGCCGAAGAGGATGATGGCCACCGCCATGCCCATGAAGCCAGCCGTCATTCTACGCAGGTCTGTGAGGAAGCAGGAGGGACGCGGTTAGCATCAGAACCGGTGACAGGACAGGGTCAGGTGTACCCTAGCCCCGGGTGCAGGAAGACTACCTATTCAGACTTCTACACAGGAGAGCCACTAATGGTGACTGTCTCCTGACAGCCGGGTTCCTAGGCACAGGACAAGCACGTGGTCCCCAGTGGCTGTTGGCTCATCTCGCCTGTGCTAGGCAAGTACTGCTTTTTCTGTGGGTCGAGCCCACCCTTAAGATGCAGTCTTTGGTGTAGAGAATGGAGCCACTTGCTAAAAGGAACAACGTACGTGGAAGAAAGATAGTTGTGACTCATCACTGCATTAGTCAGCGTTTTGGGGGGGGGGCAAGAGCAGAGTCTCTGCAGTCAGGCTGCCTCTACTAGGCCTTCCCTCTAACCCAGAGTCTGCTGAACTGTGGAAGAAGTCACATGTGAAAATCTAGTGTGTGTGTGTGTGTGTGTGTGTGTGTGTGTGTGTGTGTGTGTGTGGAGGGGGGGTTGGTCCTTGGCTCCATCCCAACAAGCTGGCTCTTGGGGCTTCGTTTTGCCTGCAACCTTGGGAGCAGAGGAAGAACCACGTCTCCCTCTCCCAGCCTGAGCCCCTGGAGCAGCCCCTTCTTTGCACCTGCCTCTACCCTTCCACTCTCCGGTCAGCGGCCAGCTTCAGAGTGACATCCGTGCCTGCTCTACACCTCCATGGCCCGTCAAAGCCAGGAATGACTTGGTGAGGAAGGAGGTTGCAGGAAAAGTGGCGTTCACAGCAGAGGGGAGAGGGCAGAGCTGGTCCACACCTCTGATGGCTTCTTAGCATCTTGCCCAACTCAGCTTTTTCGTTGGCTTCTTCCCTCCTGTGACCAGGTGGCCCCAGACCGACTGCTGCACACCCCCTCTATGTGCTTGACTCCCGCCTGGACTTGTTCCCCCAAATGTTTCCCTTCTCTCGCTCTCCTTTTGTAAATCTGTCTCTTTACTTCCTCCTGGGGAGCACCGCACCCCATTATGCTGGCCGTTCCTTCCCAAGTCCGCCTGCACTCTCTCACGCCCGCACGCATTCAAGCCAGTTACACGGGCTCCAGACTGCTAACGGGGCACTAAGCGAGAGCAAAAACCATTTTGCTTGGCCTCTGCCCAGGCTGACTCCTCTGCAGTATCGCAGAGCATACCAGAGGATTTCGTGGGTATTTTGCTCTCACAAAGGAAGGGCAAAATGTCAGGGTGATAGAGACGGTGCTTGCCTGGAATCAAGATAGCTCACATCCACCGCTGGCTGCCCCAACGATCTCTTCTTGTCCCAGAGAAAGAGAAAGAAATGCAACGGGATTTCTGTGGGCCTGGGGAATTGTGTAACTCATCAGGAGACCACCCCTCCATCCATTTCCTCTCTTACATTCGATCCACTCCAACCCTCCCAGAGTCTCGTCTGTCTGTCTGTCTGTCTGTCTGTCTGTCTGTCTGTCTCTCACACACACACACTCACACGGACCTCTGCCTCTAACAGAGCATAATTTGAGTCAAGATCCCTTGAGGGATCTAGTCTCTTTGTTCTGACAAGGAAAACCAGACATTGTCAGCCCCAGCCCAAGGATCTGGTTAAGATGGGAGGCACAGACATGGAGGGCAAACAGTGGCTGGTCCTCCCATCTGGGAAGGAGGCTCCCCCAGCAGTGGACAGTTGGTTCCCTAGTCCCAGAGGCTGAGATCTTGAAAGGGGCTGCAGAGGAGACACCTGCCCTGCCTGGTTCTCCCTTGCCTCCCTGAGCACATAGCAGGCCTGTCCCAGCCAGGTGGAGATAACACCCTACACTCACTTCTGTGAGTTGCCAAGGAAGCCTCATTGTCCCGCAGCACTGTGCAGATTGCTCAGACTGCCAAATGAGTCAGGCAAAGCTTTGTTGAAAGAGCCATTTGATGACAATACTAACACATGAGCCAAGCCTCCTGCACAGCTTGCCATAGCTGAAAAGGAAGGAACCTCCCTGCGCATGGGCCACTCCCAGTTCCTATGGCCCGTGCATTGCCTGCTCCTACATTTCCATCACCACAGACACACTCACTGCCACCAGCCCTGACTAGAATCCCTTCTCTCCTCACCACAAGGGCCCTGTGGTGAACTGCCTCGTCAGTGGAGAACGTTCTCAAGTGAACATATGAGGCCACCCGGATTGATTCCTGGGAACAGGATGATCTGTGATTGAGATTTTACCCTCTGCTTTCCTGAAAGGCAAATGGCAAAGGGAAAGAGTCCAGGTCTCTCACTGGGAAGGTTAGTATCTGAAACAGAAGGCACTTAAAGTCGGTAGCTTCTCCTGCGTTTCTCCCCTCTTCATCCCAAGAAGGCTTCTGGGTCTTGTCCACTGTGACCCCAGTAAGCTTATTAGGCCTCTCTTCCGGGGGCCAAATTCTATCTGGACTCCAATGTCTGGAAGTTCTACATTGTTGTCTCCAGGCTCTATAGACCCTTGAGAGCAAAGATATTGCCTAAGGGACTGAGTGGATGGACAGTCACATCAGGTGAGTCTACACCCACACCAGCCAGAGATGGACCAGTGGGAGGATGGACCAGTTGGTGAGGCAGGAAATCTAAAGAGAATGCCAACCATAAAAAAATAGCAGGTGACATTTATTGAGGGATGAGAAAAAGGTGTTTTACTTGGGAGAAACTAGGAGGGGGCAGAAAAACAGGGAGATGGAGAAAATGATGTTTTTCCAAGAGCTCTGAGCAGACGCTGGTCATCTGGGTCTCAGGCAAGGGAGGGGCAGTTGCCTTCTCTCTCTCAGCGTAGGTAAACTTCTGTGTCTCCCACAGGGTATTGATGACTGAGGTAAAGGGTTGTTCTAAGTTGTTGATGTGGAAGCAGGATAAAAAACAGAGATCCTGACTGCATTTTCATTGACCCAGAGAAGATTTTCACATCACCCTGGAGTCTGACATTGTCCAACCTCTGCATGAACAACCGGTTCTTTTCTCCATGGAAAGTTAACTGAGTTATCTGTGTGGTAGCTCAGGCAAGCCGCTGTACTGGGTCAGAAGGCAGGCAGGCAGGACAAGAAATATTCCAATTTTACAGATGAGAAAAAAAGGCAAGATCCAAAGACAAATAAATAAGTTATTGACAGTCTCAAGGCTAGCGGACTGCAAATAGAGTTAACAACTGTATTATTGAGTTGTGTGCGAAAATGGGATAAATGAAAGAATTAAAATTGATGAGAACAAATGCAGTTGGCACCCTTTCCTCCCAAACCAACCCAGAACCATACTTGAGACACCGGGAACAAGGGAAAGGAGATGCCAAGAAGAGTGGGAACTGTGAAACTCGTGGGTGGTAGAGATGGCTGGGCGGAACCCAAAGGTAGTATCAGGGAACCCATCTGCAGGATTCCCCACAGGCTCCCCAGCTCATCCATACGGGGCCTTTTAAACTCGGTGGTGAACAGAGGAGGGGTGAAACTGGTATTCTGAGGGGGTTATTTGAGAAGGAATGAGAGTCTCAGGTCCTCTGACCACTCCACACCACCAAGGAGCACCCATTTCTCTCAACTTCCGGGACACTGAACAAAGCACTTAGAAATGGGGTAGGGCACAACCTCCACCAAGGGTTGGCTAGGGCAAGCGAGGACAGGGTTCCTTGCTGAAGTTCATGACCAACCCTGTGTGACTACTGGGTGTAAAAATCTTACCATCGACACACCTCTCCAGCCCTCTTCTGTTTGGTGTCCAGAAGGTGGTTGTTAGACTCACACCCGCCCCCAGCCTAGGCTGGGTAAGTGGGGTTTCTCGTGCACGATGGACAGCCCATTGCACCATGGGACTCTGAAAGCAAAGGCGCTGCCTAAGAGATTGAGTGTAAGGCGGGTCCCAAGTTGACATCACTTCCCTCACTGACTCATTAGTCCTCACAACTCTTTAGCACCCCACTTTCAAACCTGAGCAGGTAAAGGTGCTTGCTGCCAAGCCTGACAGCCTCCGTTCGATCCCTGGGACCTGTGCGGCGGAGGGAGAGAACCGTTTGTTCCCACACGTTGTTCTCCAGTTCCTCCCACACAAGACTTAGCACGTGCACACCTGCATTCATGCACCAGCATCATGCACATTCGCACCCTAAACAAACAAATGTTGATACCCTCAGAGAGACCGAGAGCTGAAAGACATCGCTTCCAGAAAGGAAAAACTGAATACTTTAAAAACAAAACAAACAAAAATACCGGCTAGATAGCCAAGCATGAAATAGAATGACAGAATAAAATAAAAAAAAAAAAACAAGGAAATTTACAAATAGTCCAATTTGAGCATTTATTATTCCAAAAAATACCCACACTACAAGTGCATGAAATTATGACATGAGCCTGGTTTTTCTCTCAGGAGGCTGAGACAGGAGCTGAAGTTTGAGGCCAGGCTAGATTATAGAGCAAGTTCCAGGCTGGCCAAACGTCTGAGTGCTGCCTTGTCTCGAAACACACTCCAAAGGGACAGGGGTTACAGGCAGTGGGGGAGTGCTGCCTAACCTGCGTGGGACCCCGGGTACGAGGACCAGAGCAGGAACAAGGGAGAGCAAGGGGTAGGGGGAGGGGGAGAAAAAAAAGAGATAAACAAACGAAGGGATGAATGAGGCAAGAAAGAAGAAGACAATGCCTAGCTTTGATTCCTACCCAAAATGTGGTCCGCGGGTCTCTGGCGAAGGCTATCGCATTCCTGTTCCAATGTAGAGGTCTTAGAGTGTATTCTGTCTGTTGTTTAACAACCTCTCATGCTTCCTGCTTGCATTTGAGTTAGTGCCACTGTCACTCTGGGGTCACATGCAGACGGAGTCACAGCTTCTCTTTGACCTACCTACTATTGCATACCTTTAAGAATAAGGGGCTAGCACTTAATTCCTGTGGTTTTCCTTGAGCCCACAGCAATACCTTGTAATCAGGAATGTGGTTCGTATTCTTTCCCCTTCACTTACTGACCCATAGAGGAAGAAGAAACAAATGGAAAGAGGAGAAAAACAAACAAACAAACACGAACTCATCATTCTCAGAAGTCTCAGAAAAGTACTGTTTTGGGTTGGTCTAAGAATCACAAAGAAAGGGACCACGGATGGTATGTTTGATTCTGCCGGCAAACGTGGAGATCGAAAAAAAAAATCTCATGAACCGTGTTGGCTTTGCGTCTGTTACCCGTGGGTCGTGACTCTCACATTCAGTGCACTAATGTCTGAAATCAGAAAGACGCATTCTCCACTCTTGGGTCCCATCCGGCATGGTTGGAAGGGGTGGGTAGGGGGAGGCTGACAATGCGCGAGGGTGGAGAAAGAAGGGCAAGGAGAACCATTAAATGCAGCCAGAAAAAACAAAAAAAGAGTTCTCAGAATTCTTTTTTTTATTTTATTTTAAACTGTACACTCCAATTAACATTTAAATTGAAAAGAATTGCTTGCATCTCTGCTCGGAAACTAGGCTATCCGCAGTAAGTAAACAACAAATCGGGGGAGTATGGTTATCAGGGTCTTTGTGTCTTCTGCTACAAAGATCTTCAACAGAAAAACGATCACGATTGAAGCATTTTTTTCCTCTTGAAAAAAAAAACTCAAAATGGTTAAATTAAAATAAAAAGCTTAAAGGGTTAGCTCGGACTAGACCTTGTTGCCTACACAAAGGCTGCTTAGGAGTACGGGTGGGGCAGGGGGTGAGGAGGTAGGCATACTGAACTAACGGCTGCCTTGCCTCTGCAAGCTCCCCTTCTGTATGGCAGAAGCAGGCAGCCCTGGTTACAAAGGTGCCGCCCTGGGAGCAGAATAATGACTCACAAATGAACCAGGTCATGGGCATTGCAGGCTGAGCACATTGCTGAGGAAAAGCCCCAGTGTCTCGGTTCTGAGGGGTCAGTCGGTATGGGAGAGGAGAGGGAGGAGGAAGAGAGAATAGGGATGAGAAGGAACCGACAAGGAGCTGCCTACCCGTGGGGTCAACTCGGGACAGACTGATTCAGAGGACAGGGGACATTCCAGAGACCCGTCATTGTTCCCAAAGGACGTGGTATTGGGGTGGAGATGTGGGAACACATGAGCGGACTCCAGGAACCGGGGTGCTTCTGTTTAACGTCTCTCTCTCCCACCCCTTTGGCCCTGGAACACGGGCAAATTAGCCAGTCCCTCTGGATCACCATTAATGCATGTGGTGAGCAGAGGTTAAGAGCAACGAGGATGTCTAAGAGTTACTGAGAGGTCTCCCTGAGCTACATGTGCAAACACTGTTAGGGACACGGGAGCACGACAGGGAGTGAAAGCCACCTCGGTGTGAGCAACCGTTCTCCATGCCCGGCGCGGCGCGGCACGGCACCCCTTGCATCCGCCACCCTAGCACACAGAAGGAACAGAGCCTATGCTAGGGCGAGCATCTCATTAAAGATTTGCGACTCAGAGCGAGCACCTGGAATCTGTCCCTTTTGCTTTTCAGATGCTGGGGAGGCAAAGGCCAAGGAATTATTTATTAATATGGAGGTGCATACACCCCGGAGTGTTGTTGCTGTCTATCCTCCAAGGACCCAAACAGCTGGAGGCTACAGCAGTTAATAGCAGAGGTGCTGGTGGCCATCCAGGCTCTTTCAACCCTGGGCTCCGGCAGTGAGCGCTTCAGGCATGTAGGAGGAAGAGACACGGGGCAGAGTGTGATGATGCAGCTGGGAGGGTTGCCGTGACTTAGGTAAGAAAAACAGGGACAGCTTTTGCCTCTGACTCACACAATGCAAGCTGGTTCAGCATCGCAGTGCAGTTGTATTTAAGAAACTATTTTAGTGAAAACAAACTAGCGCCTAGGTTCTACAAGGTGGGGCAGTTATGGGATTTTTGATGTCTAAATGCTACTCAGACAGCCCTCTGCCTCAACCTTCTCTAAGCCCTCCATAAATTCAAACTGGAGTTCTTTGCTCTCCCTTTGTTCTGAACAGCACAGGGTCCCCTAGCCCTCCATCCTCCTGTGTACTCTCTCTGCCAAGCTCACATCATCTTCTAAGACCTCCCCGGAATGTATGTGTGTGTGTGTGTGTGTGTGTGTGTGTGTGTGTGTGTGTGTGTGTGTGTGTGTGTGTGTGGTGGCTTCTACTATGGCTTTAATAGACCTCACAAGCAGTACCCAGAACTGCATTTGGCTGATCTCACTGCCCTGTGTTACTGCAGTTACGTGTTCACACCTCTCTCCACTCAGTAAGTCCAAGCCTGGTCCAGGGCTGCATTGGTTTTTTATTTACTCTGCCCTCCTCATCCCTAATCCTAACCCTGACATAAGCAGGTGCCATCCAACCCTGTAGCAATTATCAAAGCTGTGCGTGTGCATGTGTGTGTGTGTGTGTGTGTGTGTGTGTGTGTAACGGATGAAGAGAAAAATATCTTCACAATCCAGTCTGCTTCAGTGACTCAAATGTCATTGTGACTTGGACTCAGCTTTTCTCTTCCCTAACGTTAGGATTTGTTGTTGTTGTTGATTTGTCTGTTTTGTGTGTGCAGTTTTTTTAAGTCAGCATTAACTATTACTTAAACAAGTCAGCATCTTTGCTCACAGCACACAAAGGAAACACCAGCGTGCCCTTGGGTGTCAGGTGGCCTGAAGAGTCGGGGGCACAAAGACAAGCGCTCCCCCTGATTATGAGTGAGGCAGACCCTTCTGTGTTGCCCGTCCCCAGGAGTCAGGAAGAACCTGTGGGAGAAGGCAGTTGCTGTAGAAACAGGAGGCAGTTTCTGGGTCAGAAGACAAGCTTGAAGCTCCCTCCTCTTCAATCCTACTTCCAGATCAGGGAGCTGCCACAAAAAAGGGATATTAAAACATGCCGCTATATACAAATCACATCCATTGTCAAAACAACGGAAGACAAATCATGAAACTCGTGCTTGCCTGATGAACGCTAGGTCAGCAGCCACAGCGAGTACAGGAGGAAGTGAAAGGGAAGAGAATTCAGAACCAAGGAGAAGCATCCCAGCCCCCCAAATCAAAACACTAAAGTCGATGTAATGGTTCCCTTGCTGCTGGTGCTGCCATGGCTGTCAGCCAGCCAACGGCTGAAAAGCAAGAAAGGGATGATGTGAAGGAGACTGTAGCTCAGTCACCCTGATACACCTGGGCGGGGCTGGCAGCATGCTCTTCTACCTGAGAGGAGAGCCCATTTCTCCTTCCCTCTGCCACAAGTCACTGACAGCTGCTTGGAGTATAAGGTCCAGAACTGTGCTGCTTGGCTAGAGCATGACCCCAGAGAGACACCACAAAGCAATCAGAAGACGAGAGCATCACAACACACGGGCCGGCACCTTAGAATTCTGTCAGTGCCTAGGAACTAGCTAAGTTAGCTTTGCATAACACAGGGAAAGGGAAGATGAAATAGGGACCAGCATTGTCTGTTTGCTCCATCTAGGGGGTGCTGGAGAATATATGCAGGATGGACCAATTCAACTTTGATTGTCCTGTAAGGTAGATGCGTTTTTCTTTCAAATTTAGAAAGCGGAACATGGGGATTTTAGCTGACCAAGGTTACACAGCCAGTAAGAGTCATCTCCCGGAGAGTGTCCCACTCTGACTATTCTTTCGTCATTCTCCAGTGCTTCTCATACCCTATGGTATTTCAAAGTCCAGAATTGAACTTAATGCTCAGTAAAAGATAAATGAATATATTCACTTATTAAAGGCATTCTGTTGAAAAATGTCAATGACATGAAAATGAACAAAAAGCAATGCACAAGCCTATGTATTTCCATATTGCATGAATGTGTGTATATATACCTACATATACTCAAAAGTTAATAAGGGGCCTTTGTGGATTGTGAGTGTGTGTTAGGCACTGGCTTTTTTTTTTTACAGTGGGAGTGTAACACTTTAAGAATCATATTTTTAGTTCCTTAAGTGACAGAAGTTTTATTGACTTTATATAGTTCTAACCACAAATCACAAGTCATCCTGCTAGGATGGGAAATAGTGATAAAAGACAGTGGCTACAAACCTTCACTTCCTTCTTATTAGTACCTAGAATCTACATCCTGGTTCCACATATGTTAGTTGTGGAGGTCACAACCACAGTGTTTTAGTGTTGAGGTCTTGGAGGGAAGGGCTGTAGAAAAAAAGCTCGTTCTGCATGCAGAAACTGCAATGTCCAAGGTAGCATGTTGTAGGATATTTTTGTACACTGTGTAAAAATATATTGCTGTGATTGGTTTAATAAAGAACTGAATGGCTAATAGCTAGGCAGGAAGATGGCAGGCAGGATTTCTCGGGACAGAGAGGACTATGGGAAGAATAGAGACAGGGAGACACCAGTGATACTCTAAAGGAGCTGGACTTATGGTACAGAGCAGAGGTAACTACTGAGTCACATGGCAGGGAATAGGTTACTAGAAACAGGTTAATTTGAGTTACAAGAGATAGTTGGGGACAAGCCTAAACTAAAGGCCAAACTTTTGTAATTAATAATAAGCCTGTGTATTGTTATTTGCAGGCTGGTGATCCAAAGATAGTCCAAACAAGAAAGCTTGCTACAATGGCATCCACAAGCCATATGTGAAGCTGAACCCTTGAGATTTTTATCAAGTACTTAACTTGAAACACACCCTAAGTGTGAGATACATATCACAGTTGGATGTTGCAGACTCAGCAGGGATTTCTGTAAAACATTTCTTCACAATTGTCATTTGTTTGATTCCATGTTGATATGACATTTTGAACAACTGAATTCAGTCGTATTATGAAATTAATTATACTTGTTTCTACTTACGTCCTTGATAAGCGGTACAACATCTAAAATTTGCGTATGTTGGTAGCGCTGTGCCTTTATAAGACTGTAGTGTTTGGGGGAGAGGTGTAAGCACTTGTGTAGACCTTGCTACAGAAGGCTCACCAACCCAGTTCTGCAACCTGTAGTATGCCATTCCTTCAGTTCACATGCAGCAAGAGAACAGGAAACTGACAAAGAAGCATGGGAGATGAAGGCTTCTTGGAAGGAGTCATAAGGGAACTGGGTATCCCTATTTCCTCCCATGGGGCATCTTCCACTCTTACCTACCCAGGTCAAGGACCTTGAAAGAGTCACTTGGAGAGCAGCACCGGGATGCCCCAGAATTTACAGGAACGAGATGGTATTTACTTGTGGCCTCAAAAACTAAGCAAGCGGCTGCCTGGAGCTTCCTGGGGGGCAACAAAGACAGAGCTGTATATGCAGGTTTGCTGGGGAAAGATTTGATGCTTTTTTTTCCTGAGACCAAACTTAAGGGAGTGAAATCTAACAACCCTGAGAAGATTCTGTCCTGGTGCCTTAGTTGTTTTGATGACGTGACTCCACCAGAGTCCCAAAATTGGGAGTTGAGGATAAAGTGGAGCCAGTGGAAAATGGCTTGTTCATCTCAGGAGATGATGGTGCACTGCCAATTCCTACAAAGCATTCCCAGGGAAATTACAAATTTGTTCTGTGAGAGACAGAGCCAGTATTTGAAATCTGCCGCGTAAAAAGCACCAACAATGAGCATGAGAACACCAAACACATTTACCTTTCTCCAAGTCCAGCCCTGAAGGAACCAAAACAGGTAGCAGGTAAAGTTTAAAAACAAAGAAAGTGAACCCATTTCTCTTTTTACAGGCAGGTTTCTCATGCATGCCAAGGTTTAGCCCGGAATGAGAGAGAAGACAACTTAAGACTCAAGGTACAGCTGGGCAGTGGTGGTGCACACCTTTAAGCCCAGCACTTGAGAGAAGGAGGCAGACAGATCTCTGTAAGTCTGAGGTCAGCCTGGTCTACAGAGTGAGTTCCAGGACAGTCAATGCTACTCAGAGACACCCTGTGTCAAAAAACAAAACAAACGAGAAACAAGAGACTTGGGGTTCAAGTTCTGATAGTGCTTCTCAAAAAAAATTTTTTAGCTACAAATAAAACAAAAGGATAAAATAACAAGCTGTCCAACACTCATTGAGAGCTCCCATATGTGTTACCTAGAATTGCAAATAGAAGATCACATAGATCAGGTTTAAAAGGTTATATATAGTAAGAAAAAAAACCTGTAAGGTCTTCCATAAATGAGTCAGAAATAATCTTGTACAGAAATCAGAATGATGATCACAGACAATGATACAATTAGCATTTCATACACTAAGCTTATCCTAAGCACTTTATATATAATTTATCATATGTAAACCCCTCTCCCGTTTTATTGACGGGATAATAATGAACCTGGGGTTGAGTCAGCTGCTTGAAAGCAGTAGGCTGAGGTAGAGCATTCTGCCCTGACTCTAAGACTCTTGCTTTTAATCACTGTGTTCTACAGCTTGTGAGAGTCATAGATCAACTGAGATCTTTGAAAGCCTTTTGTAAACTGTAAAGTGCTACAACAAATGTCTTCCATCACTTATATTCACTGCAGGCTCCAAGACGGAACACAAATACAATGGGCCCTGCAGCTACCATCAGCATCATCCAACGTGTATTTAACAGCCCCAGTGTATACTAGTCTTTCCAAACAACATGGGAAGCACTTTTTTTGCTTCTGCCCTGAAAAAACGTTTAAGTTATGCCATGCCATTTAACTTGGTTTTCTAACCTCCAAGTACGCTAGTGAAGGGGTCTCCAAGAAGATGCACTTATGCCTGTCTTCACATAAGCAAAAATATTTCCCAAAGTTCATGTGGGTGGGGTGATAGGAGCAGGCACTCTGATGCTTTTAGAGAAGAGAAGAAAGGGCCATGGGATATGGTGTGGGCAGTTGCTACCCCGGGGATCAGTGATGGCCCCTGCTTCTTTCTGCCAGTAACAGCACCTTAGTGAAGTCATACAAGCTTTGCATCTGTGTTGTCTGCTTTGTGAAGTGACCCTTCTGTCTTGCGGTCCTGGGGTAGACCAGATGGCTCTGTTCCTATGGTTAATTCTCAATGCTGTTTTGCAGTATGCCAGCCTGTCTTTATCCCGAGAGGCAGTGCAAAAAATTGAAAATTAAGAGACTGTTATTAAAGTACTAATAAGACATCATGGAGTCAATTTTTAAGACTGCTAAGATATCATAAATCTAATAGATGATAACAAGGCTTGACTTCCCACACAGCTGGGAGAGACTGCAAAGAGAGAGCAGACTCCTTCCGCTCCAACCACATTTTGTCCTTGTCACTATGCTAGTAACCAGTAATGCCTGAGAGACCCAGGAGACCTCTCTTTTCCCCTATACCTTCTCTGGAGTTCCACTGACCTAATGTGGGATCATTTGACACTTATTTATTTATTTTAGTAAAGGATTTCATAAGGACATTTTCCTATAAGTACCTCATGTACTCTAACCAAGTTTCTACTGTGCTGCCCCCTCTCCTTTCTTACCCCTCTCACTTCCCCTTTTGTTCTTCTAGATAGCTTGTTTCTATTTTTATGTCATATATGTATTTATGGTTTTATGTATTTATTTAAAATATAGTACTTCCAAGTGAAAGAACCTGAGATAGTTGCCTGAGTTTCACTTAATTCTCTTAAGATATTGGTAATCTCCCTTTGCACCCATTTTCTTGCAAATGACATAATTTCATTCTTGCATAGATTGATAAAAGCCGTGTGTATATATAATGGTTATTTTTAACTACATGCATGCATGAGTGTGTGTGTGTGTGTGTGTGTGTGTGTGTGTGTGTGTGTGTGTGTGTGTAGGGAGCAGTTGCTAAGAAGAAAAATAAAACATGTAATTGGCAGAATTTGCATTCCTACCAGAAACATATGAGGGTTCCCTTTTGTCTGCATCCAGACCACTGTTTATTTTTTTTAATGATTGCCATTGCTACTGGGGTAAGACAGACTCTCAATGTAATTTTAATTTGCATTTCTCTGGTGAGGGAATATATACCATCTTTTGAGAACTGCTTGTTCATTTCATCAGTTCACTTAATTAACTGGGCTGTTTTATTTCCTGGTATTTTAGTTTTTGAGTGCTTTAAATATTCTAGGTATTAATCCTCTTTAATATGTGTGGTTAGCAAAGACTGTCTCCCATGCAGTAGGCCATCTCTTCCCCACACATATTGTTTGCTGTACAGGAGACATCAATGCATTAATCCATTCCACGTATAGTAATCAAGTAACTGCTATGTGCAAGAAATAAATCTGTGGACAAAATAAGTCCCCAGCTCCATGACATTCACCTTCCAAGTAGAGAGGCAAAGTAAACATGTACCCACATGCACACACATGTATATATGTCAGGAAGGGACAAATTCGGTGGACGAAAATGGAGCAGGTTGGCAGAAGATGGTACAGCGGGATGGAAGGGGATTGTGGGCTCAGAGCACTTTCTTTTAACCGTGACATTTGACTAGACACCGTGGAAGGGAGGCAACAGGCATGTGGGTATCCCAGGCAGAGTCCACCAAAAGCACAAAGGAAATGAAGCAGGAGTCTAATGTTCTCCACATACTGTGTAACACTTTCTATTGTCTAATGATTAGTACACACATTGACTTAGAATTTGTTCTGTTACAAACAATAAAGTATCCACTGTGACTGGCTATGCTCTCTTCCAGCAAACAAACACCCCTTCGGGTTTTCCACAGCAGTGACTTAGGGAGAATATGGAGACTTTTACTCGGTTTAGCTGCACTTGTGAGGAATTCATTCGGTCAACATTGGCCAGCAGTGTCATTCTTACAGTTTAGATTCCATCTGGAATCGGGGGAAAGGGGGTTAGGATTATATTCAATAATTGTGAATGCGAAGAGGGAAGTCCAGCTGTGAAGGAAAAGAGACAAGATAATTGTTTAGTGACTATGAGAAGCCACATTACAGCAGAGGACAAGGATGAAAGGAGGAGACAAAGGAGATTCCCATGGAAACCACTGCAGGAGCTTGTCAAGATGGAGTTGGAAGGCCACCACGAGAGAAGGACTTCTGCATGACTCCAGATGCTGCCTGGGAGTGTAGGCTTTGGTCATGTTCTAAGTGCAGCCATCTAGAACAGATGTGCTCTGCAGGGAGGACCCATTCCCCAGTTTCATAGACATTACTACTAGGTACATACTCTGCTGCTGACCCTATCAGTCACAGAGCCTCTGTCATACAGCTCTGCTCTCCCTCCATCTCAGTAACAGCTTTCAAGAAAGGGATGTTTTTCAGCTCTTTCAGAACACTGATTTGGAGGTACCTAAGTCCATACCTCCCAAACCACAGCTTCTATGCAGTTTCTGAATTTGGACTGATACATAGGAAGCAACTGAATTGACAACACTTGGTGACAATATAAGAAATAAAGGTGTGAGTTAGCTACTGCTCACAACATCACGTCTTCTGTATCATGTGATAGTAAAACTGTGGACATCATCAGTTAATACACAGAAGAGACATAGAATGTGTTTAATCTTTCCTTATTTGTGGGAGGGCTTGGAATAAAGATTAGAGGGCAAATATTATGAGAACAAAATAAGATTCAGTTCATTAATAACTGTATTAATTAATTAATTAATGTACCTAGTACACTGCTAGTTAGAGACATCTGCCATTGTCATGCTAACTGCTGGGGTCACATATAGAGAAGGAATTGGTGCTTGCTTGATTCTGATTTAAGACTTGGCCAGTTGAAATAGTCTACTGAATGCCTGCTTCCTAAAGATGTACACAGGGACAAAGAAGGAAGGTCAAGAGTGAAATTTGAACACAAACTGTATTAGTTACTCTTCTCATCACTGTGACCACAAGTCTTGGTGGAAGCAGCTTATGGGGGCAGGACTGATTTTGGCTCATAGTTTCAGAGGACTCAATTGTCCACGGCAGGAAAGACATGGTGAAGCGGACCAGTTCGTGTCAAACCAAAATCCCAGGGAAACGGCCCTGGATTATGCTCTTTCCAAGGACCTGCCCGCCAGTGAATTATATCTTTCATCTAGGCTTCACTTCCCAGTTTGCAGGACTTCCAAAAATAGAGCCACCAACTTGGCCAATCTCTGTAAACACACACGTGGAGGACATTTCATATCGAATCCATAACACCAACATTTAAGCAATGAGAATACGAAAAAGAGAAAGAGAATGGATGGCCAAAAAAAGACAGGGCAGCATCTGCATGAGGAACACCATGGTAAGGAAAAAAGAAAAGGTGTCACTGATTTGATAATGATGTTGGGATTAATTAAGATATAGATATAGAGGCATAAAGTCCTCATCAAGGATTTTCTGAGCATCCATTGTGTATCTGACATCATAAGAGGCCACAGGAGAAACAGTCTAGGGAGGTACAGGTTCTTGTCACATGGAGCTCACTAGATTCACAACGAGGAGAGGTCCCATGTGGACCTGGCAAGGGCTTTTAGTAGAAGTCGATTCATTGGGTTACCAGGAATGGATGAGAGGCAAGAAGCAGAAAGTTGTTCCTAAATACTGCGGTTTCAAGTAGCCTGATTGGAGAGAAGAGAGGGGTGGTGGTTGAAAGAGCATGACAGAGAGGCAAAACGAGTTGAACGCAGGCAAAGCTCGAGTTCATTTCTACGCAGAAGAAAAATGCATTAGCAGAGAGGATGGATTGAAGACATCCTGGGCTTAGTTGTTCACAGGTTCTAGCCCTTATCCAGCCATCAGAACAGATCACACAGACTCAGCAAAGACTGCAGTGTTCCACTTGAAAACCTGCATGGCAGAGCCTGGTGGTGAAGAGCCCTGGGTTCATGGCCAAACTCTCCAGGCTTGAGTTGAGTTCCAGATGCCACCTCCTCCTCACCACCAGACCTTGAGATCTCTGAGCTCAGCTCCTTCGCAGATAAACAGGGGTCACAGCAGTGCCTACGCTACAAGGCTGCTACGCCATCAGCATCCTGACCATGAACCAATACAAGGCAAGTGCTGTGCGTACACTCAGAAATTACAGCTAAGAAACAGATGTGTGATGTGAAGAACTCATCTGCGCATGCATATTCTATAGAGGGAGTTGGCTGTGGGAAGAAGAGGGAGGCCAAAGTTTTGGAAATGGAAGGGAAGTGTCCAGAAAGTAAGCTTAGAGTTAGGAAATGCAATTATTCTTGTTATCGTGGCTTAGGCTCAGCCCACCCTATCACATTTTGCAGTTTCTTTTATAGGCGAGTTCATACCGGTGTGCCAGACTCTGAAAACTGAGCATCCTCTCATTAATCCACTAAATCATTTGTTCATTTACTAAACTCTATATCCTTCAGCCAGGTATTCTAGGCAATACAAAGATGTATTGGTCAGGGTTCTCCAGAAGAACAGAACCGATGGAATTAACACACACACACACACACACACACACACACACACACACACACACACTTGGATTTATTAGAATGTCTTACAGGCTGTGGTCCAGCTAGTCCACATGGCTGTCTACCAACAGAAGGCCTAAGAATCCAGTAATTGTTCAGTCTACAAGGCTGGATGTCTCACCTACTCTTCGGTATACACTGGAACCCTGAAGAAGTAGGCTCTAACGCCAGGGAAGGAATGTGCTTGCCAGTCAGAGGGAGAGCAGGCAGGCAAAGAGAGCAAGCTTCCTTCTTCCGTGTCCTTTATGTAGGCTGCCAGCAGATGGTGTGGCCCAGACGGAAGGGGGATCTTCCCACCTTAAAAGATCTGGATTAAAGGATAAGCTTCTCACCTCAAAAGATTTAGATTAAAGGTGGGTCTACCCACTTTTAATACTTTAATTAAGAAAAAAAAAGTCCTCGCAAGTGTTCCAGATGTAGTCAAAGTTGACAGCCAATAATAGCCACCACACATGAGGAGGACACCAGCACTTTCTTCGAGGCCATTGGTTATAAAACCTTAGTATTTCCTTGTCCTGCTCCCCTTCTGTCCTCCCACGGCTTCTGGCACCATTCAGGCACTTGGAGAGTAAGGCTTTTCTTCTCTGTGTCACTCAAAGAACCCAGTGCAGAGCAGATGATCCACTTCTCCACAGAATGATGGGAACACGGGTAAGTAGGAGCCCACAGCGTCTCTCCCAGGTAGTCACTCAGCAAGGGAGGAAAGACTCTGACACTTACTTGGCACTTATCAAGTGCCAGGCACCACTGACAGTGCACTAGACACACAGCTCACTCTGAGCTAGGCAAGGAGATGTTATCTCAATTTGTTTGACTGAACAGCAAAGCCTAATGGTTTCTTGTTTATATTTTCAAATGTTTGCCAGCTTTTTTCTTGAGGTTTGATTTCCATGCTCCAAGTATCTCACATAGCCAGAAATGTTTCTCATGCTTCACATGTAATCAGTCATGTTTGAATTTTGCTGGTGTCTTGCAGTTGAGTCTTTTGTTAAGTAAATATTTCTATGTTCTTCACGTCTTGTTGTACAAGAAACAAGCATCTCCATCCCTTCAGCCTTGTGTAAGTCAATCTCTCCTTTAACCCTCCCCATTGTCTTTGTCCGGTGGCAGCTATTAAAGCTGGCTTGAAGAAGCCACTCACTAATGAGGACGAGGTCATTGGTAAATATGTGAAAATCCAGAACAAAATGAGAAACAATTGGGCAAAACTCTTTTTACCAGTTATCACAAAAGAATTCAAGATGATATTTATCAAGCTAGAAAAACAAAACCTAAATGGAATCATGAATTCAAAAAGAAAAGATGACGGACAAATATATAAGGTGAGATGTTTATATACTGATGCCTTTGCTACCCAGATGGTTTCCAAGGGAACAATAGGTATGCCATTCATCTGTGAGTAATGCCTCAGTTTGTTGAAAGCCCTGTGTCTTCACACTGGCAGTGCAGAGCAATTCTCAGGTTCAAGGTTTATTTCTGCCTTCTGGAGACACTATTCTTGTCAGCAGAGATAGAAAAAAAGGTCAAAGCCTTTGGTGTGCTTAGCACTTGGATATACCAGGAGTTGGGGGTGTCCCTGACATGAGGCTACACCTCACAGACACACCTGATATAATACAAATGTTTTTTTTTAATTTAAATCAGAAACAAGCTTGTTCTACATATCAGTCCCAGCTTCTTCTCCCTCCCCTCCTCCCCTGCCCTCCACTGACCCACCATCGCATCCCCTCTCTGCTCCCCAGGGAGGGTGGGACCTTCCATGGGGAATCTTCAAAGTCTGTCATATCATTTGGAGCAGGGCCTAGGCCCTCCCCCTGGTGTCCAGGCTGAGAAAGTATCCCTCTATGTGGAATGGGCTCCCAAAGTCCATTCGTACACCAGGGAAAAACACTGATCTACTACCAGAGGCCCCATAGACTGCCCAGGCTTCCTAACTGACACCCACATTCAGGGAGTCTAGATTAACCCCATGCTTGTTTCCCAGCTATCAGTCTGGGGTCAATGATCTCCCCTTGTTCAGGTCAGCTGTTTTTGTGGGTTTTACCAGCCTGGTCTTGACCCCTTTGCTCATCACTCTTCCCTCTCTGAAAATGTGGTACATTTACACAATGGAGTACTATTCAGCAGAAAAAAAAACCAATGGAATCCTGGAATTTGCAGGCAAATAGATGGCACTAGAAGAAACCATCCTGAGTGAGGTAACCCTCTCTGAAACTGGATTCCAGGAGTTCGGCTCCAAGTTTGGCTGTGGGTGTCTGCTTCTGCTTCCATCAGTTACTGGATGAATGCTCTAGGATGGCATATAGGGTAGTCATCAATCTCATTATCAGGGAAGGGCATTTAAGATAGACGTCCGACTATTGCTTAGATTCTTAGTTGGGGTCATCCTTGTAGATCTCTGGACATTTCCCTAGTCCCAGATTCCTCTTTAAACCTATAATGACTTCCTCTATTATGGTTTCTCTTTTCTTGCTCTCCTCTATTCTTCTCCTGACTTGATCTTCCTGCTCCCTCATGTCCTCCTCTCCCCTCCTCTTCTCTCCTTCTTTTTCTCCTAGCTCCTTCTCCCCTCCCCTCATGCGCCCAGTTAGCTCAGAAGATCTTGTCCCTTTCCCCTTCTCCAAGGGACCATCACACAAATGTTTTTTAAAGATACTGTATTCTCTTTATCAAAAAGTTAAGAGTGTATATTTATCTGAATTTACACTTATAATTCAATTGCATCCAAATATACTCTTAATCTACATTCATCAGAAAGAGATTAACACAAATTTGATGTCTGTTAAATCCACATTGGCCATGCAGAACTTTCTTTTGGTATCTATTAAATCCACATTGGTCGTGTAGAACTTCCTTTTGAGTCCGGCTCACAATGCTCAAGGACCTCTTGATGAGTCTTAGAATTAGGATTCTGAGCTTCCAAGCCCCAGTGATGCTCAGAATATCACCATCCTCTGGACTCCCAGCTGTCAGTGATAGTTTGAATTCTGCTCATTTTCATTTTCTTTTTGATCAGCTTGGCCGCTGATCATATTTTGTTACCATGGTAATTAATGTAAAGATCTCTCCTCTCCACTACCGGGGACCTTGCCTCTGCTCTGACCCTGGCCCTCCTTGCCTCATTCTTGGGTAAATAAGAGAAGTCAAGGAGCCTAACTTCTGACATCTGTAGACATTTCTCCACAACATGCTTACTTGTGCAATGCCTTTCAGAAGGGGCTCCATCTCCTTCCTTCCTGTGGATTCTCTCCAGATTCCTGCTTCCCAGAGTTTCTCTGCTCTGGTCATGTTGTGCTTTGGCACGTTAATGGAAACCTCAGAGCCTTTGTGTCAAGGCATTCATTTCTGACCCTCTTTATGAATGCCATCACCCCACAGCCAGATGAGCCGCTCACCCCACTGCGAGAAAGGCTTTGCCCTCGAGTCTCTGCCTTTGCTTATGTCAAGGACACACCTGTGTCCCAGGATCCTCCCACTCCTGTGTCCTGTTCACCCAGCCCAGCCCTTAACATGTCCCAAAGATTCACTCACCTGCCCATGACAAGGAACCATCAGTTTAAACTGGCTGTGATAGTAATAGATTAAGTGAAAACATACATATAATTTATCTAATTTATGACACTCTGCAGATTTATTTAATTGTCAAAGTTATATAATGTTTGTGTTAAGAAGAAACCTAAATACATAAATTTTAGTTTATTACTATATATGTGGGTACAGAGAGATTAAATAAATATAGAAGATGAAAAGAATTAGATAAGATCTAGATACTGCCTTCTGTAAGAAAATCTCCATCTTTATCTGAAATTAGTTTGAGAAATAAAAGACTTTTCACAGACATTCTATGGTGAGGTATTAATATCCAAATGTTAGAAGCTGACCAACTGTGTCCTTTTATGTGAGAAGCATATTGCAGACATTAGAAGCCATATTTATGAAAACAACACAAAGTATTCTAACAATTGGGATACAGTTAAACAAATGGTGGTGTGTTCACATTATGGGCTATTATGCAGCCATAAAGCTGATGTTTTTGGAGGAATTAAATGATGCTGTAAAAAACAGATGCAAAGTTGCATATTCTGTTTGCTCCCGGATATATAATTATAATGATCATAAACACTGATGATAACAATAATAAGCAAAAAAAAAAAAAAAGGGGGACCAGAAGGAAATACATCAAAGGGTTACTGGTGGAAAGAGAGGATTGTGAGTGATTTTCACATGGTTCTTTATAATATCTGGTGGTTTCTAAAATCATGCATTGAGAATAGTTTGCATTTACAGCCAAGAAGATGAAAGTATTCTTTGGAAAACAACAACATACACACACAAACAGAAATCCTTGGGCTTTAGTGAGGGATACATGGATGGAGCATGTTCAAGGCTCTTTTCAGCATCATCTAGCTAGAAGTTGTCCCTCCTGGGGACATTTGGTTCCCACAAAACAAGTGTCCTCATCAGCAGCCACTATGAACAGCCACTGTGAACTCCAACAGCTGTGAAGACGCAACCCAGCTACTGCATGGGTGAGACGGCCCCAAAATGCCATGGAAACAGATTCAAGTACTCATAGAGAACAGAGCATCTTCTACAACACATCTGCCTATGATTGACATGGGATGTTGCCGAACGTCTTTTATTTAGTTAGTTTTTCAGAACCTTAGTGGTGCCGTAGGCACCCCGGGCAATCTTTGAGTCAGTCTCTTTAGAGAATAAGAATAAACAAGGAACACTCTGAAAGAAGAAACAGTGTTGAGATAGAGTGAAGGGAACAAGTACTCTACTATGAAGTCAGCTTTCTGTAGAAAAGCCAAAACAGCAGCTGCATATGCTCTGAACAATGCAAGAACCCTGAAACACAGAGATGGAGCCACCATACAGTTATTCTGAATGTGACACCATCAGTGTCATTCAAAGGTGCTCAAAAGTCATACATATATTTTGTTGGCTTACACTGTTTTATGACATGAAAGATCATAATGACACCGCCATAATGACCTTTCTTTGTAAACATTATCAATGTTGAGAATTCTTCCAAAGGCCTAAAGAAAAGTCAAAGAACTTCAGTAATTGCAGTTGAATAATTACAACTAAACACTTAGAATTTTGAGACACAATTTATTGACTTTGAGCATTGGCTCTTGTGAGCCATGTAACTTTTTCCATCCCCAAGCCTCAGTTTCCCTGCTTTAAAATGGTGCTGACAACAATGTTCCCCTCAGAATGCAAAAATTAAAAGGCATACTTGTTACCCAATGCTTGACAAACAGTGCAAAGGTAGGACACTTTAAGAGGCAGGGGATAGGAGAAGATGGATAGGTCATTGGGACATTGTTCTCAGAAGGGATCAAAGCTGGCTCCCAGACTGGGTGAGCTTTGACCAAAGTCGGTTGGTATAAAGCATCTCTAGCTTCCTGCCTTCTGTCTTTTCACTGCAGGTTCCTGACAGTGTGACACCACCAGTACTGAGATCTTCGCCAGAGCACATCGGATGCTGGTACCGCACTCTAGAATCTACAGAAATGGGATCCAAGTAAACCACTACTTAAACAACAGCAAAGTATTTTGATACAGCAACACAGAGAGAGATGGGGGAGAGGAAGAGAGAGGGAGAGAGAGAAAAGAGAGAGGGAGAGAGAGAAGAAGGAGAGGGAGAGAGAGACAGAGACACAGAGAGAGAGAGAGAGAGAGAGAGAGAGAGAGAGAGAGAGAGAGAGAGAGAGAGAGAGAGAGAGAGAGAGAGAGAGTAAATACTAAAATACCACATGGCACAAGGCAGATACTCCCCAAAGAGCCATTGAGGCAACTGAGCCCAGGATGAGCTTGATTCTATCTGAGACCCACCAGTCACCCCACATCATTGGGGGACAAAACAAACATCTTTTTTTCCATTCAGCCCTCTGAATCTATCCACATACTCTTTAGTCAATGGCTCAGAACAAATAAAAACCAACGTTTTGCAGGATGACGTGTAAGCGTCAATAGCCAGCATGGATTGTAGGGTCCGCCAATTCCAGCTGGACACATCATTCTCATGCAGAACTATATACAGCATTGTCACGCTGCTGGGGTACTTGTCTTGATTCCAGGGCACAGCAGGGTAGACTGATGGGCAATTTACCCCTGAACGGGACTTCTATAGAAAGCACGGCTTCAGTCAGATCTGCAACTTCCCCACTCCTATTCTTAGAGCACGACATTGCTCCCCACTACAAAGAAATGACAGCATTTGGGCAGCCCTGACTTCAGAAGGACTTCACACTTCCACCATTCGGTCATTGGAACAACAGTGTACTTGTGAGACAGCTTGGAGGTAGCGTTTCCTACTGATAAAGGACAAGTTGATTCCATCAGGTGGTCCCTGGGGATACAGGAATGAGACAAGCCATACAGAGAGGACAGAGTAGACAAGCTCATCTTGGCATCCAAGTAACACTGAGACAGCCTTGGAAAACCAGTGACCCAAGGATGAGTTTCCCTGAGAACAGGGCTTCCCCATGCTTTGCCTTCCACCCGTGTTTGCATCAGAAAGCTCCAATACAATATGGAGGTCCTACCTTCTCTTTGCTACCTATGTGACACATCTTCCAAACCCACGAGAACAAACGACTTATGGTTCCCTGGGTTCACAGGCTTGGCTCCACTTGTAAGGATCACGCTGACCTTTCAAAATCCAATGCAATTAGTGCATTCGTGCTGATTGTTCTGTCAAGTGCCAAGCACTCTGTCTCCCCGACAGCCCCATAAACATGCCGAACGAACAGGCGAGCTGTCTGAGTCACACTCTTAAATGTGATGTACTGAACATGATGATTTCATGAACGGCCAAAGCTGTACATAAGCCGTGTATATATCCTAAGGCTAAGAGAATGAATCAGTAGATAGACCTTTTAAATAGTTATTTTTATTTTCATTTTGTTGGCGTTTGAAACAGGGTCTTTTGAGATAGACTCAGCTTGCCTCCAAATTGCTAGATTGCCTACGCTGGCCTCAAACTCATGACAATTTGCCTGCCTCACTCTCCTGAGTCCTGAAGTTATGGGTCTTACATTTCCCCTATACTTATTTTTATTTGTTTATTTCTGCTTAGTTTTTTCCCATGATGTCTCTTCGCCCTCCTTTGAGACTCGTGCTCACACATAATATAAAATTTGGAAGGAAACTGCTTTTAAACACAGTTATGTGCCATTAGTGATTTAATCCTGCTGCTACGGTACTATCCATCCTGGGATGTTGCTATTTTAAACCCTCACTCTCCACATTTCCCCGTCCCTAGCAGTGACCATTTCACACTGTCTGTCTCTGCACATTTGAGAACTCAGACAATTTTGATTAGTGGAAGCACGCTGCATGAGGGCTTTGGGGTCTACATGATTATACTCAGTGTTCTCAAGGTTCCTCTAAGTTGTGGCACGAGTTGAAGTATCATCTTTAATTAAGGTAAAACACACAGAATTCATCATCTTGACTTTTATGTGTACTCAGTGGATATCATGGCTCCCTTTTAGCATGAGGGTCAGAACAGTCGTAGGAACAACCATAGGTGGCCAGGCATCAATCATCAAAAATGAGTTCGGATGGTCAAAGTTAGAACATGCCTCTGGTGAGGACTTTCCAGGTCACCTCACCAGTATGAGACTACTATTTCTTAGGTCCCTTGGTGACTAGGTGCCACGCTAGCATGTGTGTGTGTGAATGTGTGTGTGTGTGTGTCTGTCTGTCTGTCTGTCTATCTGTGTATGACATGGGGCAGCTGGAGTCAACAAGATACCTGGGGGTCTCTGGCTTTCCTAATTAATCTAGTTGATGCTTTCCAGGCCAATCAAAGACTATATCTCAAATTCGGTAGGTTGATGTCTGAGATGTCCACTCACCTCCACAAATAAGCATACATTTGTGCATTTGCACACACATGAGCACATTTATACACATGCATACATGAAGAAAGAGAAAGAGGGGAGGAGAGAAGTCTTGATCCAAGGACACAACATCAAGGGAAGCAGCAGAGGGATGGGAGAGACGAGCGAGCACCTCTGTCTCTGAGCGCTCCCCTGGGTTTGGAAGTGCAGTCTGTTGGATCTGCATTCGCCAAACAGGGCTGCTCTGGGCTGGGCACCTGCGTGCAGAGAGGCACTCGTGCATAGCCCTGTCTAGTTGAACCCAGGAAGACAAGCCAAGGCAAAGCCAAGTGCTCAGAATAGAAAAACATACCCCCCTTGCACAACGGGGAGAAAGTAGGAAAGTTTCCAGGAAGTAGGCAAAGGGAATGAATGTAAGAGGAGAAGATATCAGGCGAGGCTTGCGTCTCCAGACTGCAGAGTTTAAGGCAGACAAGGACAAAGGGGCAGCCCGAGGCACACTTGTCCCTGGGGCTCCAAAGAGAAGAGAGGCCACAACTCAAACCCCAAGTGAGAGAGGGAGCTGCGATAGGAGCTGAGAGCTGGAATCCCACATTGAGTTAATTAACAGAACTGTGATTTGCCAATGAATGCCCAGCAGGGCCGATCATCTGCTTGATAGAGGGCCCGGCTTTCCTGATGGAATCTCAAGTGCATGAGCCATGAAATTACTTCTCAGGAAAAAGACAAAGACAGTCAAAAACGACAAGCACTTGTGTTTGTGGACGGAAGGACCCTTGCTGTTCTCTTTCTTGGAGAAAAAAACGGGCTAATTACAAAGACCAGAGAGGAGACAGAAATAGTCAACCATATCAGCTCTCATGGGGAAGCAGAGTGTGGCGCACTTAAAATGTACTCCACAGCATTTTTACTTACACTGTCCCGTGCAATCCTCACAATTACCCATTACAGTGCTCGTTTCACAGATGGAGAAACACAGAGCACAGAGAGTCGAAGTAGTTTTCCCAAGGACACAGAGCAAAGGAATCCACATAAACATCTTATCCTTCATACTGAAGCACTCCATAGCTATCTTAATATAATTTTTAAATAATAGCGCAAAATAAGATTAAGTAGAGGTCCTAAATATAACACTGGAAAGTTTCTCTTACATTTTTTTTCTGGGCATCTGGAATACCCTACCCATTTCTCCTGCAGACACCGTGCAATGTTTCTTAGCAATGATGTGTGGTAGTTGGTCGTGAATGTCAACTTGGTGAGATTTGGAGCTACCTAAGAGATAAACGTCTGGGTTGTCTATGAATAAATCCTTAAGGAAGAATAATTGACTAAGAAATATCCACACCAGCTGTGGGCATCATCATCCCAGAGTCTGGGGGCCCAAGACTGAAAAAATGGAGAAGCCAGGTAGTCACGTCTCTCATTGCATCCTGCAATGTGGCTGGCCATTCCATGCTCCTGCTGCTATGCTTTCCCTAACATGATGGGCCACACCCTTCAACTGTAAGCCTACACCAATCCTTCTGCCCTTAAATTGCTTTTGTCAGGTATTTTGATCTATATAAAAGTGTGTTCCGGAACCTCATGGTCTCTCTCACCCATGTGGCATCTTTTGGCTCATTACGATACATCAACAGAGCCCTTGTCAGATAAACATTCAACCTTGGACTTTCCAGTCTCCGTAATTATGAGTCAAGAAGTTTCTGCTTGTTGTAAATTACTGTCCTGTCATATTCTGTTGTAGCAACAAAAACACACTGAGACTCACACCTATCTTCATGATAGCTATTCTATACTATATTTTAATGGTTTCTTTAATTACTCATTCCTGTCCGTCCGTCCGTCCGTCCACCCATCTATCCATCCATCCATCCATCCACCCACTAATTCCTACATACAAATTCTACTGAGAGCAGGACTCACAACCACAAATAATTAGAGCTTGCCATATGTCTCCAGCATCTGATATAGTCGTCCCAGGCAAAGCCACCCAGGGGACCTGTCCCAGACCTACTAACTGGGAAGGTATGGGGGAGTGATCTATTTTAAGGGGCTCTCCAGCGAATTGCCAATCCACATAGTGTTTGGTGTGCTTCATTCTGCAAGTATGGAATGAATGAACACTCAACACTCTAGAAACTGGCTGCCTGGAGCCCCTGGAGACCTCAGGATGCCCCATATTCCAGAGGGAGAACCAGACTTTCCTGGACAAATTCCATCTTATCCAGGGAGTCCTAGTTCCTGGTGTTGCTGACAACTGGCTGGGCAACTTTGGAACAACTTAAGCCAGTGAATCTTTCGGCCCTTTAGAAATATATTGGACCTCTGAGTAGGAGCCCCAGGTAAGAGGCCCAGTCCTGACTCTTCCTGGGTTCTGTGTGAGTCTTTCATTATCCTTTACTTCTCTTCTAAAAAGTCCTGCTAGACTCTGAATCTGGAATGTTCTCCAGGGGCCTGTGTGTTGAAGGCTTGATTCTCAGTTTGCTATTACTGGGAAGTGATGACACGTTTGAGAAGGGGCCTAGAGAGATGTTTTCAGGTCATATTGGCATGCCCTTGAAGAGGATTGTGAGAATCCAGCCTTTTTGTCCATTGTTTTTACTCACTGGCTATGTGTGGAGACATTTAGCTCTGCCATGCACTCATTATCAAGCACCACCACAGGCCCCAAAGCAATAAATAGGACCAATGAGTCATACTGAACCCTCTAAAGCAGTGAGCCAAAACAACCTTTCTTTCTTATAAGTTGATTCTCTTAGGTGTTCATCATAGTAACAGAAAGCTGACTAATCCACCAGCCAATGTCATGGACTCTACTAGTAAAGAGATGAAGAGTGTCTTCTTCATCTTCCAAGCACGCTCTCCTTACCCGCTGGTTGCTACTAACAAAGTGGAATATGCCAGGCTAGGCATACCAAAATGTTTCAGCTCTAAAATTCTACGATATCCAGATGAATTCCCAATTCAATAAACGCTAGAAAGAGATGTACTTTCATAGATAGTGACATCATAATCCAGACCTCAGATGGGGTTCTAGCCATCTTTGATGCTTCTATATATATTCACCCTCTGTGCACTGTTCTCAGGTGTAACATAGGTCGCCAATACCACTCACTTCTCTGCATTCTTTGGATATATGTATGATTCTTGACATTTTGGTTGTGAGCCTTGCTTTAATGGTTGAACTATCTCTCCAGCCCTGAGTATGTGTAAGATTCTTAAAACATACCCCAAGTACTCAGTAAATGTTGGGGACTAAGACACCAATGAACTATTGCTTTTGTTAGTGGAACTATTTTCAGTTCTGAGGAGAAGAACATGAAGTAAGTGCTCATCTGGTGGTAACCCATGCGCAAAGACTAATTTTAGTGACTTCTGTCTTCTGACTAGATGATGGACACTTGATTATGTATCTTGTTTTAGATATAGACTAAGAGCTACTGTTTCTTTGGCTTGGCTTGGCTAGTTCACTCACTAAAGAGGACAGGATTTTACGTCTTTATGAATGCCAAGACATTTATTCGTGGATGTTAATCAAGCCAGAGGTATCTGAGAACTAAGAGTAGGTGTCTGCATCTGTACTCTATAAAGGACCAGGATGTGAAAACCTTTGGCTTTGCTGGTTTGTACAGTCTTTGCACCTCACTCTGCCATGGTGTATGATTCTTAAAACATAGTATATCATTTGGAAAGCAATAGGTGTGTCAGTATTTGGCCCATGTGTGATCACAATTTGTTGGCCTCTGCCTTGGAGAACACCAAGGAGTTGGAGGTGATAAAAATCACAGTCCCTCTTTCCCTAGCCATATTCAAAACACTGTATCATCATCATCATCATTAACATCTTGGTAATTAATTATAAAGACATTGGATATCAACTCTTTCTCTAGAATGTATATCTTGGAGGTGTAAGTTCTGTAAATACATGAATTATAATGAGTTCCTGCTTTAACTTAGAACCTGAGCAATGTGATACTCATTAAATGTCATTTGAAGGTGTAGTACTATGAAACTCCACTATCGCCCACACAAACGACTCCTCTAATCATAGTTAGAAGACAGGGCATTTTGTTCTCTGAAAATTCAAGCATACTACATGCATTCTGTGAATCCTCATCTTCCTACTAGTGTTTTAACACAGGGAAATATGGTCCATTTAACCCAGCATATACAGAAAATGTGTAAGGACAAATAACCAACCAGATGCCTCTCTCCAAGGGATGCAGGATTGAATGGGTGGTTGCTTTGCTCTGGGAGAATTCTTTGACATTCCTGAATGGCAGGTGGGGTTTACATTTTCTTTCTTTCTTTTTCAAAGACTGTGCATGGTTTTGTGTGGGCAAGTACATGCATGTGCCTACAGTGCACACGTGGAGATCAGAGAATAACTGAGAATCGGTCCTCTCCTTCCGACACAGCTCTGAGTGTCTAACTCTGGTCATTGGGCATGTGCAACAAGTGCTTTTACCCGCTGAGTCATCTCACCAGAGGAATCCCTGTTTTCTTATTCAATTCTGTTACAATCTGGGAGGAAGGGCCAGGGTCTGGGGCACGAGCGGATCTAGGTGGGAGATCAGGAACTCCTTCCATAGTAGAAAGGGCAGTGGGGATACCTAGCGGAGGGGCTTCTTGGGGGCTTTAGATAGAGAAAAGGCCAGAATGCATGAGCTGTAAAGAGCCAGAGACCTTCCTGAGGGAAAAAAAAACAGAAATAGCCCCTGCATGCTGCTAGGAAGTCAGAAAAATCAGATTTTGGAGACACTGTTCAGGGCTCTCAACACCCTGGTAATATAGCATTTAACATACAATGTGCAGAACACAGATATGAGCTGTAAAATGACAGGGAAGAGAGAGGTGGGTGGCAATTTTATCTGCCATTTGAACCTGAACAGCCCAGTTTTAGGAAAACAGATAAAAATAATAATAAATAATGCAGTATACCTCCTCTTTGCCGGTGGCAATGGGCTTCCATTTTAATGAGGATTGAACACAACATAGACATTTTGACACCCTGACATATGCATTAAAATGGGAATCTATCTGGAGAGTCTGTCACAGTGGCTTTTCAACACCAAGAAGCCCCGTCCTCACTCCAAACAGACCCGTAGGTTTCCATGGCAGTATGGGAAGGATCCTCCTAGCCACTGTCATGGCTCCTGCCTCCTCTGACAGGCTAGTTTCTGTCCCTTTTTAATGGTGGGGAAATGACGGTGTCACAGTGAAGACATCTGGTTTCCAAGAGATGTGGTTAGGTGGGAAGAGAAACTATGAAAGTTATAACAATATAATCCATTGGTCACTTTTACATTAAAGTCTGACTCAGAGACAGAGAGACAGGAAGAAAGAAGGCATGTTTGGGGGAGGGGAGAGGTCATGAGCATCTGTGTACAGGTGTGTATGGAGGCTAGGGGTCAACACCAAACGCCTTCCTCAGTCACTCTTATATTTTGAGACAGAGTCTCTCATTGAACTCAGAGTTTATCAATGGGACTGGAGTAGCTGGCCCAAGGGTCCTCCCGCCTCCACCTTCTCAACTCTGGGGTTATGAGCACCTGCCATGGCACTCACCTTTGAAATGGGGGCTGGGGATCAATCTCAGGCCCTCAAGCTTACACGGCGAGCTCTTTACAGACTGAGCCATCTCCCTAGCCCCACAAAGCACTTTTGGAGATTTTGAGCCTCACAGACTGGGAGATAAGTGGTGAGTATATTTTTCATTCCCACTCCAAGTCAGGCAAGGTCAAGATCTGAGGTGAGTTGCATAGACAGATCACAGCCTTGTTTCCGAACTTCAGGGAAGACTTCTGGGATGGTGACACCTCTCTGACACGGGCACAAGTGATTGATGGTGCTTCCCTACCCAGCCCCAGCCTTTGGCATGGATACCAGGTCATCATCTGTCAAGCATGTGAATTCCCAAACAGCACCAGTTAGCCAGAGGACCAGCAATTCCTATGTCCAAGACCCCTCTGCTGGGTTCAGACTCAAAGCTTAAAGTTCTGGCTGAGGTTGAGGGCCCCGTTACTGTAGAGGGTCATAGACACAGGCCAGCTTCTATTGTGAGGAATTTGGAGACACCAGCATCCTACAGAAAGGTCCACCAAAAAGTCTGCTGACGAGGATGGGGATAAATTGGAAACATCCCACGCACAAGGACTGTGAGCACGTCTGCCACAAGGGAGGGGGCCAGGGAAACAGCCTTCAGTCCTCAGCTGGCCAAACCGAACGCTAACCATAGGAGTGTTCAGAGGCACGGGCCCATCACAGGACAAGAAAATTGCAAGTTTTTCACTCGTTACCTTCAACCTTAGAAAAAGCAGGAAACCTCTTTGGGCCCCTGATATTGGTATAGTATGCTGAATTGTGTCTACAGAATTCACATGCAAGTTCTAAGTTCCAGTATCCACCAATGTGGCATTATATGGAAACTGGATGTGCACAGCTATAGTTAGGTGCAGGTATAACTATGAAGAGAACCTCAAGAGGAAGCCATCCCTAGAACTTAAAAACTTTGTCTGTGCAGTAAGTGAAGGAAAAGTGAAATTTAAGACTCAGAGACATAGGAAAGATCATGTAAGGTCAAGACAGTGTGTGTTACATGTATGCATGGTCACATGTAAGTGTACATGTGTGTGCATGTTACATGTATGCATGGTTACATGTAAGTGCACCAGTATGTGTGTTACATGTATGCATGGTCACATGTAAGTGCACATGTGTGTGCATGTGTGTTACATGCATGCATGATCACATGTAAGCGTACCAGTGTGTGTTACATGTATGCATGGTCACATGTAAGTGCACCTGTGTGTGTGTGTGAGTGTTACATGTATGCATGGTCACATGTAAGTGCACCTGTGTGTGCGTGTGTGTGTGTGTGTGTGTGTGTGTGTGTATGTGTGTGCATGTAGATGAGCAAGCATACACAGGAATAGGCAGAAGCTAAGCTTTTCTTTGGGCACTCTCTGTTTATTGAAATAGGATCTCTCACTGAACCCTGAGGTCTCTGGTTAGGTTAGTCTAGCTAGGGAGTTTGCTGCATGGAGTCTCTGTCCTGCCACCCAACTGTTGGGATTAGGGATGGGCCACCACACCCAGTTAGCTTTTATAGGTATGAGGGATTTGAACTCGGTTCCTTACACTTGCACAGCAAGTGTTTTATCCACTGAGCTATCTCCCAAGTGTCACAAATGAAAGGATGGCAGTGCTCCCATCCTGCTTGCAGCCTATGATTGCAGACAAGAGCATTCTGAGATAATTCTGCCAAGGGTGGTGGGCCTCTCTTTCGAGACCAAATGAAAAATAAAGGAAAAGTATGTCTCTGACACACCCCTCCCACTTCTCATACAGAACCCTCTGTGGTTTTGAGGTTGCTGCCAACGCTCAAGTGTGCTTTGCTGCCTCGGGTTCACCTTGGCATGGCTAAGTGCCTGTAATAACAGGCTGGTTGGAGCTTGGATAATTACACAGCCAGCTAGCCAGGGTTGTGACATTTGTCTCCTGTAGCCCATCAATCTACTTCTATCCACCTGTCTCCAGACAACTGCTAAGACATCGAACCCCGCCCATCCCCATTTCTCCTCTCCTCCCCCTCGTTTCAGTCTTTGTACCGAGTACCAACATGTTTGATCCTGGGAGGCTGGCAGCGTGGCACTCCAAGTGACGCCCTGTGTGCCCGCCATGGAGCACAGCATCTGATCGATGTCAAGGAGCAGCTCCAAAGATGACGGGTGAAATGGTTGGTAGAGTGACAGGCATGGGAGGGAAGGAGGAGGGGTCACAGGGGGGAATTTGACTCCCTTCCCTGCAGAATGTGCAAAGGGATCCTCACCTCTGCAGGCAGACAGGCAGACACCTACGCCCCAGACAAGGGGAAGACGAGGTTAGCTAAACCCACGGGCATTGAGGAGCTTCCTCAAGAAGGCTTTGTGCTCTTCTGTGCCAGAATGGATTTCTCTTCCCACAAACCTGAGTCATATCCATTGTTTGTGGTCTTTCTTGTTTACTCCCGGAGGCTGTAGAACTGTGCCTTCTTTGTAACCCACAGCACACAGGAAGACCTCCCATGTTGATATACTCAATAAATAGCTATTATAACTAGCAATCCTTTTGAGATTATATTTATTTTTAGTTAACATACAAGGGTATTTTGCCTGCCTGTATGTCAGAAAAATCACATCAGATTCCTTGGAATCAGAATTACAGGTTCTGTGTGGGTGCTGGTAACCAAATTTGGAAGAGCAGCCAGTGCTCTTAATCACTGAGCCATCTACCCAGTCCTGTGTCTGAAATTACTAATAATGCAGAAAAACCCTAAGTCTACTTCTTCCACTGTGCAGCAAATTGCCCAAGATTTAGAAATAGAGCACAGGAGTGACCAGGGTCTTTTCTGAGGCACCAAATGGTGCCTAATTGGCATTAGCAGATTCTTTAGGGATGTGTGAGTGTGGCTTGTTGTTTACTGGTAAGATATTTACAGTTCACTAGTGCTGTGATGGTCTAGTTTTACTGTCAGCTTCACTGGATTTGGAATTACCTAGGAGACACACATCGGGATGCATCTGTGAGTACATTTCCAGAGAAATTTAACCGATGAGGAAAAACTCACAGAATGTAGATGAGACCATCCCAAACGCTGAAGTACCAACATGAATAAAAGGAAAAAGGAGAGAAATGAGGCGGAACATACCATTCATCTCTCTCTGTTTCCAATGCAGTCACGTGACCAGCTGCTTCATGCTATCACTTCCCTTCCATGATGGACTGCATCCCTTTAAACCACAAGCCAAAATAAGCCCTCCCTTCCTTAAGTTGCTGTTGTCATGGCAACAAGAAAACTAACAACAATAGGGGATGTTAACTTTTAGGAAAAAGGAAAATGGTTTTAGTCCAATAATTAGACAAATGTATACAATCCTGAAGATGCACATCATTTCTGTCTTTTGTATTAGAAAGTAAATAGTGCTCACTGTATATTTCCCTATGGTATGTTGCGGCTTACCTAGCCATCTTATTCTACTATGTTTTAAATGTCTTTCCTTATGGAATCTATAAATTCCTATCTGACTGTACCTTCTTACGACCTCCATCATTGATTAATGAGCTGATTTAATTTTCAGACATACTAATCCAATGTACTTATGAGAATCATGCTCTGAGCTTCTGAACAAATTATTCTTTGACCCTGGGTAGAATTAGATGAGGGAGACTACCTGTTTATCATGACCCTAGAGAACCAATGGCCCTTTTGAGACTTGGTTCTTGACACTGACTCACACTTTGATTCTTCATAAGATTGCTTCCAGGATGTCTTGTAAAAGGAGGTTCTCCGAACTTTAGATGGGGTTTTACATGGTAAAGGAGAAGAAAAGTAAGAAATCAAACAACTGGCAACACTGAGATGAGCGTAAAAGAGGGTAGACCAGATGGTGAAAGCTTACCACGCAGACCTCCAGACCTACCACAGAGCCTGCTTTCTCCTGAGGACTTCTTCTGCCTCTACTGTCTAGGGAGATCAGGCTGCTTGCCCCTTATTTGGAAGGCTCTTGGTCTACAACAGAACTTCAGCATCTTTTCTCACAATCATCAAACACTTAACTCAAAATAGGGAGGGCCAGTTGCCTAAATGAATACGGGGCGGGGGAAGACACAGTTTTTGAGCAGATGGGTGTTATCTCCAGCCTTGAACAGAACAGAGGTGACGAAAGTTTCAAGGAAAGATGAAAGAGGGCTAGAGAAAGAGAGGCAAAACTGACCCAAGCTAAGTGCATGTCCATCCCATGGAAGAAAGCGTCAGAAGGCAGGGGCGTCTGTGGGAACAGAGCCAGGAGGGCGAACTGAGCAGAGGCCAGAGAAGGCACAGAAACTTCTCCTGAAACTGTTAGTTTATTTGGATATATCTTGGTTCTTACCATCTGGCAAACAAATGCATGAAAGTTTGTTTTTTTTTTTTAAATAAAAGAATCAGGAAGCTCTGCCAAGCTTGGTCTAAAAGATGAGAACCTCCCAGCTGCTCAGTGGGATTGGCTACCTGCTCCTAGGAGGATGCCTGTGGAGGGCACACAGTGGCCCACAACACCTGTAACCTCATGCACATCCCTGCTTACCATCCCCACTTGACCGTGGACTTCTTGAGACCTGACACCGGCTTATGCCCACTGTTCCTGCTACTGAACAAAGAGGTTGACAAAGAAGAGACCTAATAGGACTTTGAAAGCCCTAAGGCATGTGTTTCTGTTTCTTGCCTTTTTTCCCCTTTCTTTGCAAATGGAGAGAACCTATAAACGAGGGGGAAATGAACAATGAAAATCCCAAGGCCTGAAGTAAGATGAAAAGCTCAAAAAGGAGGGGCTGGAGACATGGCTTGGTGGTTATGAGCACTTGCTGCTCTTCCAGAGGAACCGAGTTTGATTCCCAGCACCCACATCATGTAGCTCACAATTGCTGGTTATTCCCGCTCCAGGGGATTGCATGCCTCAGGCCTCATAGGCACCTACAAATATGTATGCATGCATACATGTAGGTACACCCCCACATGACTAAAATTAATAAACATAGAGATTTAAAGTTCAAACAGCAGGTCAAGCAGAAACTGTCCAGGGCCATGGAAGGAAGAAGGGGACCAAGAGATGATAAATGCCCTAGTAGGGCTTAGAAGCACAGACAGCACACGATTAACTATTTTATGTAGTTCAATGTACAGGCAAAGAGAGACAACACATTAACATCTATAACTGCCGTTCAGGAAAAGGCAAGACATACCCCCTAAAAGAACAAGATGAATCTAGTCCCTGGGCAGACGTACAGGGGTGCATAGTAAACATGCTAAAGGACAAGCGTCCACACAAGGACACCTGTGATTACGGGGAACATCTCACTACTGTAAACCCCGAGACTTGGTTACAGCTCTTTGCCTGGGCTAAAATGCCATGGGAGGGGCACATGCCTGGAGTTAGACAGCAGAGCTCTTGTTATAATTCCACCTTAAAAACAGCTTGTGTGTCCAAACGTCATTCCGCCTGATCCCACGTTTCCCACTGCCTCCCCCAAAGGGCTCACTCTGCCCATGGAGTCAGGGACAGATGGAGGTCCCTGGATCCCAAGTGACGGCAAAACAGGACTAAGGGAGCGCCTATGCGGACTTGCAGTGGAATATAAAGAGTGTAGACCTGAGGTGTTTCCTTGAAGCCGAGAGGTGAAAAAACCAAGGGAAGCCAAGACCAAAGGAGATCAATCCGGTTGGCATTCAGCCTTGACGCAGAATCTTTCCAAGATTACAAGGGAACAGCAAAGACAGGGGCGCGGGTGCAGACCTGGCGCTGCCCGCGTAGGGAGAGCGGGAGAGCGTGCTGATCGCAGCTCGACGCTTTCTATTTTGGGACTTCTGGGAGTCACAGCGCCTCCCTGCTGGTGAGGGTGCCCTCTGTGTCAGCACACCTCACCCCCCACTTCCCAGGAATTTGTCAAAGGAGCTTCCACAATGACAAGGGTCTGCGACCCCCCCCACTCTGTCTGTCACCTCCTGGCCTTGTCACCTCAAGAAGTCAGCCCACCTTCCCAGGTCCTGCTTCCTTGTGGTTGGGGGGAGCAGGGGGGGGCGGTTCAGCAGCCGGTTCTGGGAGTTAGCTGCCACCAGAGACTGTGTCACAGTGGTTCGGCAGGGCTTCTGCAGCACCCCTGCAGCTTCCAGAACGCTCAGGACTCTCCAGCAAACCATTCCAGCAAATCTTAGCTTCTGCTTCCTACCTAATAGACTCATTTGCCACCCATGTCCTCTTGCAGATGGCCCCGTAGGAGGGGGAGAGCCGCCGCCACTGCCAAGATTCCAAGCTTTGTAGGAGACAAGAGGAACCCCATGTGGTGGGAACCAGACTGGAGAGACAGAGGCAGGAGTGAGGACGGTGGGAGGTGGGGGCGGGTTGCCCACTGCTGAGCTGGTTCCTAGGCCCCTGTTGCCCAGGCAGTGGTCTCCAACTTTCATCCTCCAAATACCTCCAAGACAAAGGTTTCTCTGAAGCTCTGGATGATCAAGAGGCCTCTTCCTATTCAAAACTGGTGTCCAGAACTAAAATTTACCCCTCTTCCGGGGTCCCAGGGGTTTCTAGAATGTTCCAGAGTTGACCATAAAACCCAAGCAAACGTTTCCACCAAAGTCGAAAGCTTTTATTTGGTATTATTTCCTTACCAAGTGATATCAGAGGAATCCTGCTATGTGCCTCAGGATACCAGCTGTGGTGGTTTGAAGAAAATGGCCCCCAAAGGGAGTGGCGCTGTTAGGCACTATTAGCCTCGTTGGAGTAGGTGTGGTCTTTTTGAGGAAGTGTGTCGCTGTGGAGGCAGGCTTTGAGGTTTCATATATGCTCAAAATACCAGCCAGTGTCTCATCATTCCACTTCCTGTTGCCTGCGAGATGCAGGACTCTCAGATGCTTCTCCAGCACCGCATCTGCCCGCATGCTGCCCTGTCCCACCGTGATGACAATGGGCTGGACCTCTGAATCTGTGAGCCGACCCCCACAACGAAGTGTTTTCCTATAAGAGAGTCATCACGGCCATGGTGTCTCTTCACAGCGATGGAAACCCTAACTAAGACACTAGCCCCTAACTTTCCGAATGACCTCTCACCTACAGCCTGTGCCTCCAGTTTCCTGACCCTGGCTTTAATAACCAGGATCCTTCCCGATTCCTCTGCTGCCCTCCTCAAAGTCTCTGCTTTCTGAAAGCAACTGTGGCCAGGTCCTGCACCTCGGGAAGGCAATGTGGGCAGAGTGCTCACTTCTGCCCCTGGTGAGAGGAAACACGGGCACTCCCCCGCATCGCTCCTCAGAGGCTTCCCGTGGAAGTGCTCACACGCGATTCAATTCTATTTTATCTAATATAGAGAAATAAGTCTTCAGGTGAGAAAATCAAAAGCAGCAACTAAATGACTTCCCCACAGTCACGTAGGCAGCTAATGACAGAGCTGAAACCGGAGCCAGGATTCCAACTCCCAGCTCAGTTACAGACTGAATACATGTGCTTTTTACTCACTGCCTTGGGGACCTGTCTACTATTTATAGCATGGTTCCTATCAGAAAATGTGTTCCGGGTTCTAAATCACCACAGCACTGAGAAAATTTAGACATGGCTCATTCTATGCTGGAGACCAGCAGTTCCCTGTGCAACCTGTGTTTCCTAGGACTTGCTGGAGGAGTCAGGGTCTTGGCAGTGACATTATGCTTATACTCGTATGCCAGCCGGGGGGGGGGTGGGGGGCAGCCACAACACATACGCTCCCAGGACTCCAGTATTGAAAGACGTATATGACTTATCTAGGAGAAGAATCTTCTCTCATTCCCCAAGGCCCCGCTTAGTCAGACTAGTTTTCTCTATATACTATTTCTAGGAGAGAGAAGCTGAACGCAACAGGTAGTGACTACGGTTTTGGAGAGAAAACCCCATGAGCTCATTAGCACAAGCACCAACTGAAGCTCATTACCTGTCCAACTCTCAACCTTTAAGGAGAGGAAGCTGACATATGGGGGGGGGGCTCTCAGGGTGACAGTAGTAGCAACAGTGACACTATTCCCACTTTTCTTGTCCCCCGGTCAACATGGCAGGGGACAGAAAAATAAATCCAACTTGATGTTTTGGTCCTCTTGACTTTGACTCTCTCTCTCTTTCTCCTCTGAATAACAACAACCGTATACATCTGAGAGTTATTGTCCCCCTGCAAAATTGATGAAGCGATCTCAACAACACCTAAATTGCAGTGACTATTGAAGTAAGTGGGCTTTCTCTGGCTCCGTCCTTACTTCAGCTCTCATTTTCACGCTGTAATAACTACCTTCTTTACCATCTTTCTCGGTGCCATGTGGACTTCTAATAGACTGCTTAAGTGGTCACTACACCGACTCTCTATCTTAGAAAAACATACTTTGTTCCTGAACCTCCTCCACATTCCTCTTCTTTAGAGTCACGAGGGAGTGGTCTCTTGTCATGGAGAGGCAGGAGGAACAGTGGGAAGCTGTCAGCTAAAATTCTTTCTAGTCTCGGTGTATCCCCTCACCTTTCTGGGGCTCTGTCTTCTTTCCATTAACCGAGTGACTTGGACGAGCAGGCGAGGGACGCTAAAGAGACCAGTAAGGAATGACTTGAGGAACGAGGCTGGACTGTGGCAGGCGGGAGCGGATGGTGGGACACTTGCCTATTTGGACCTTTAGAAAGGTTCCTTTTCCATCTTTGGAATGCGGGCAGCAACCAGGAAGACTGGGAAAACCCAGAACGACACACGCTCTGGGGAGCGCCGGTCAGTCTTTCCCAGAGTGATGATATTGCTCTCCCCCACTAGAGGTCTTGCCTCCTTGGCTCCTCTACCAGGAGCTGGGGGCATCAGGAGGAAGAGGTCCCTACATTCCTCATGCCCTCCTTTTTCACAGGGCACAGCCAGTCTCACTGGGAACATCTCTACGTCTCCATTATGATTAGAAGGGTGAAGATAATTCCATTACCAGTAATCCCATGTTGTAAATACTCTATGTCTACCTGTTAATTAGTGCCATCCCCTCCTCTCTCCTCCTGAATACAAAGCAATGCTGTGTAATCATGGCATTTTGTGGGTGATGGTGTTTATTATATGTGGTATTTCAGTGGCTCGTGTGGGAGAAAGGATTAATTATAGCGCTCTGGTTCCAACCGACTCCCAACCCCCAGCCCCATCCTCTCTTCCATTCCCCTGATTATAGAAAGCTTCGTATATATAAATAAGCAAAATAAACACATAGTTCTGATATTCCAGGTGAACAGAACATTGTGAAATGAGCATTGAGCTGCATATGTGGACGCTGATCTGATAACCCCCATAATCCAGCAGATAGACCTCAGAGAGACACTAAATGCCACTGAGCCTCAACTTCCATGTCTTCCTTAGAGAGAAAAAAAGCCAGGTTCGCTGCTGCTCAGAGCTTATTAGGCAGGTCAAGGTCAGGACACCAGGAAATTTCAGTCCGCACATGAGTTTCATCTCTTCATAACTGCCCTACACGCCGAAGGACTCCTTCTGTGGCTCCCCCTGCAGTGTGTGGGTACCAAGGGTTTTTGGGTATTCATGAAGTGGGATCATAATTTCGTGCAAATAAGCTGGCGAGGGTTAGGGCTGCTTAGACTCAGGTCACAGTGATGAGATTCAGGGCCTGTTACGTGAAGGCAGCGGGGGCCTAGGAGTCAGAAAAGAATGGGAGAGAACGAGAGATGGAAAACATCACAGATGGGGAGCATGCCCTTAAGACGCAGGGCAATGATTTAAAGCTGAGTCACATCCCAGAAGAAATCGGCGCAGAAAGGCAAAGGGGGGATTTGGGGTGAGGTGCGGCCAAGGAGTAAGACCACGTGGCTACAAAAAGAATTGCTTATGTCATTCCTCTCATCTGTATCTTAGGATCTGAGAATGTGCAAATTAAAAGAGGCACAGATGCAACATGGAAAATAACCGACCTCGTTGAACATGTCATAGATCTGCATTAATAATGATGGGCAGGAAAGAATATTCATGACAGGGCCTGTGTCCTTATGCCTGATCCCCCATAGCTTATTAATCTATACTGCAGCCGTGATTTGGTTTGTGCTTCCATATATATATTTGTGTATATATATATGAGGGTGAGAAATTTTAAAACATAATCTATAATCTCCTCTACAACTCTTGAATTACCATGATATAGATTCTATACATAAGGAAGTAGGGGTAAAGGAAAAAAAATCGGATTTGCTGTTGTTAAAGTTCACACAGTATTCAACCAGGCTAGGCTTTAAAAGTGTACCTAAATCCTGAGTCACCACTTGAGCTCCTCTGATGATAGACCTCATTTTAGGTACGCAGGGCTGAGGTAGGAGGGGTCCCTGTCGCCACCAAACTCCTCTAGGCCCCAGTATCCATTCCCCCATCACAGAACATCTTTGTATTCATTGGGGAGCAACTATGTCAAGAGCAACAAGAAACAGGCATGCCCAGCCCTCCCCAGACTCACGCCTTTGCCTGGTCTTTCCAGAGTGACGTAGGGGTGCTCCTGTCACTGGGAAGAAAAGCCTTTTCACAAGCTGCACACCGCCCACCTTAAAGCCAACTCCACTGGAAATGCAACCGTAAGCCAAGAAGAGGTCAGCCCGCAGAGATTGCCAATGACTTAACAAAAAGCAAACAGAAAATGCAGAACTGCCTTCCAATAGCCCATCCTCCCAAGAGAGAGGGCCGTGAGAGAGAGCAGTCAAAGGTAAATTTCATAGAGATAAGCTGCCTTCTAAGTCTGGGGAGAAGAGGAAACACTGGGCTACTGCCTTCCTCTGACCTTGTGGTGTCTGCACAGATCCCCTAACATGACGGCTGCATGTCTGAGACACACTTGTTGCTTGGCTTGCCCAACATTCTCCACACCCCAAACAGCTCCCTGAGAGAAACCCTGTGTGGTCTCTGGTGGCCTCAGGTACTCCATAAGAACTGAGGAGGGATTCAACGAAGGCACTCTTAAGACCAGGAAGACATTCAACGAAGGCACTCTTAAGACCAGGAAAACACCTTTTCGGGAGCTTTCTGACATGTTTGTTCTACCGACTGTCCTCTTCAGGCAACGGGTGCCTGGCCATTAGTGGATGGTTTCCATAGAAACAGGGAAGGACCCAAGCTGACCCCCACATATTCTTCTCTTTCTCCTGACATCCTAGCCACACACGACACACCCTTTAAGACCCTACATCCCTGGGAGTCTGCTGTTTCCTTTTACGGTTCTTGTTTAAAATATTTTTTAATTTCTTGAAGTAAAAGTGTAATTACATCGTTTTCCCCCTTCCAACCCTTCGTCTGTAAGGCTCATTGGCTTTCTCTCAAATCCAAAGCCTCTGTTTCTTTAACTGTTGTCATACACACACTGCCATTCTTTGCTCTCTTATCGGGCCCCTCTTTGCACAGCTGCCACCCTGAGCACACTTAGTTAAAGCATCCATTCCGTAATGACGTTCCTGATCGTTTTATTTTGCTTGGTTCCGAGTGCTTTATCTTTCCTGTGCCGCCCTCTCAGTGCGGAGTAAACAGCTATCACTCGGTAGAAACGCCACTGGCTTGGTGGCAGATTAAGGATGTAAGGATGCTTAGCTTCGTGGTATGGAAGATAAAGACTGCATTGCCCCAGGGGAGAAAAACACCCCCATAAAACCATGCTGGGGTGCCATCTTCCCCGGGAGCCAGAGAGAGGAAGAAGAACCCTCCAGGAGAAAATGAGTTATCATACACCCAGTGAATTCCCAGCTTCTAATGTACCACAGATGCACAGCTGAGTCTGCAGCGGGCACATTAGTTACTGAGATAACAAGACTTGGAGATGGGGGAGCGCACAATGTGTGCTTGCTTGGCGATGACTCACTGTAACTCCGAGACACTTTGAAGATTTGGTCAAAGGATAGGCCAGGGCAAAGTCACGACACAGTCTGGAATGGTTTGTCCTTGAGGAGGGAACTCGGCCTTCAGTCCCATACGTCCACTCCTAGGAGTTAGACGTGACCTTCAAAGGCCTAGAAAAACACTTCAGTACACAATGACCTTAACTCTTGCCTGTCGAGACCTCCGGTGACACTCTCATACCTGCTGGACAGACTCAAAAGCCCTGTTCAGAATGATGCTTGGTTATCAGATCCAGGCTTGGAAAAAGAAATCCATAATGACACACGGGGGCAATTTTGGTCATGAGAATACAAGCAAAGGTATAAGTGGAACTAGGAAGGTATTGTTAATGCTGATGCATGTGTCGGTACACAGTGGATATGTAGGTGGGTTGGTGTATTTAGGGAAGATGTGTTGGTACACAGTAGATATGTAGGTATGTGGATTTATTTAGGGACAATGTGTCGGTACACAGTGGATATGTAGGTATGTGGATGTATTTAGGGAAGAAGGGTCATGACCTTTGCAATTTACAGCCACCGTGATTCACAAAAATAACCAAACATTTCGGATATGGAGAAAGAGACACAAATTAAGTAAATACTGGCAAATGGTTAGCAACTCTTAGATTTGAGTTTTGGGTTTTCTTTAAAATAAAGCAGTATCAGAGTTTTGTGCATAGTGGGGTGAGCCCTGGAGGCCAGAACTTGGAAATTCTGAAACTCGTATATGAATCCCAAACTCCACGTCTCATAACTAGTCAGATGGTATTCCAGGGCTAGAAACTTCGAGTTGTCTTGTTTCGCATCTCAGTGTTTATTGTGCTTTTTTAAAAAAATAGCGAATGTCTAAATTTCATAATAAAAACAGCACAGCAACTTCTCAGAACGTTAAGAACAGAATCACACTTCCAAGCACGTAGCGTAAAGAAGAAAGAGCAATCACCCCAACATTCACAGCAGTGCCATTCACGTGACAAGCCAAAGGGAGAGCATAGACTGAGTGTGCATTAGCAGATGAACAGGTAAAACCATGCTGTCTATGCATGGGCATCTGTGATCACCATACAGCATACATAGCAAACTGTTCTTACAGCGTACTACGGGATGCACTATTACAGACTATCTGTTATACATGATGGAATATTAGTTAGCCTTCAAAGAATGGAGTTTCTGACATATGCTACTACCCTCAAGACATGCTGCCAAGTGACACAGGTCAACAGAAGGACAGATAAGGTGTGGTTCCGCCCATAAGAAGCATCCGAGACAGTCAGATTCACAAAAATGGAAAGAGAGAAAGTGGTTCCAAAGGAAGGGAGTGCATAAGCAGATGCCCAGTCATCGTCGCAAGAGCAAAAGGTTCTAGAGGGTCTGGGGAGGTGGCTCAGTTACCAAAGGGTCCTGTATAGAAATCTGCGTCCTGAAGCACACACCTATGATCTCAGCACCAGGACGACTTCAGATTCCCAGGCCCTGTATAGACATCTGGGTCCTGCAGCACACACCTATGATCTCAGCACCAGGACGACTTCAGATTCCCAGGCCCTGTATAGACATCTGGGTCCTGCAGCACACACCCGTGATCTCCTGGAAGACAGATCCAGGAGGATTCCTGAGGTTTGCTAGCCAGCCAATCTAGCTGATCCTTGAACTTCAGCTTTGATAAGAGACCTGTGTCAAAATTAAGATGGAGAAGTGATTCAGGCAGACATTAATGCCAACTTCTGGCTCCCACAAGCACATGGACACAGGTACCTATGCACCATATACATACGCAGCTACACATGTGTACCATATACAAATACATTCATAGCCCAAAATTAAGTAAAGTAAAATAAAAAATAAAGTTTTTGGAGATGGATGGGGCTGATAGCTGACATTGTTATCACGCTGAACACTACTCAGCCACACAGTGAAAAGTAATTAAAATGGTAAATGTTATGTTCCGTATATTTTAGTACAATAAGAGAAAATTCACAATAAAAAGGAGGGGGGAGGAAGAGAGAGGGAGGGGAGGGAAAGGAAAGGAAGGAAGGAAGGAACACAAATAACCATCTGGTTTTCAAGGCTTTCTCAGCTCTCTACTAGCTTCCCCCAAACCCTCTCCTCTCTCTGGCACTGCCATCCAACCTCTCTCTCTCTCTCTCTCTCTCTCTCTCTCTCTCTCTCTCTCTCTCTCTCTCTCTCTCTCTCTCTCTCTCTCTCTCTCTCTCTCTCCCCCTCCTTGTCAATTCCAGTCTACTTTTTCAGCCAAGCTCAGACACCATCACCTTTTAAACCTCCTCCTGTACACAATTCTCCCAACCAGACTTGACTATTTTCTTCTTTAATGCCTACTGCATTTTGTTTGCATCCCCATAAACGCTTGTTTGCTGTTAAAAAAACAAAATCGATGTTCAGATATTGACCAAGGACGAGTACACTGTGTATCTATAGATCACCTGAGATTCTTTTCTGAGGCAGAGTGGCATAAATTTTCTGATGTGCACATTAGAAAGGTTATTTGTCACATGGGATTGAGAGGTAAAGGTCAGAACTGGGAAATTATGATCCCCACCTTCAATCCCAAGCCATATATAAAATTTCTAACCAAATGTCATCTCGGAATGGGCTAGGGAGTTTGAGAATTTCTAGCTTTGAAAACACAAAGGCAAGGCAAGCCACATTATGGAGTGTAGTGTACATCTTCAAGAGCCCACTGAGACACCAGACAGACTTGTAAGACTAGGGATGGGGTCTGTCCTCTTGCAAAGGGGACATCACCAACAAGAAAAGCTCCCTAGATCAAGAGTGGGAGTGGATCTCTCTAACGCCTTGGTACTGCATTTTTGTACAAGAAGATACAGTACATGAAAATATAAATAAACAAAACTGTGTTGCTTGGGAACAGGAACAGCTGGAGCAGGTGCGAGCTGTGGACCCAGAGTCCTGAATAACACAAAATCATTGTCCCCAACTTCAAAATGACGGCCTGAGATCAGGGAAGACAGCAAGCTATGGATAAAGAAACGACATATACCCTGTAACTCGATGTGGCCTTGCCCTCTCTCCAGCTCTCCCTCCTTTAAGCTTAAAGGTCCCTCAAGCACCTCCCCTCCTTGAAGGGAATGTTAACCTGAAAGGAAATGGAATTTAGTGCTTGATGCATTTCTAGGTGAGATGGTAAATTGTCCCTTAGTAGTAATTGCTTGGGTTAGAACAAGATGTTTTCAGCATGAGCTTGGTCCCCAAAGGCTACCTTCTGTCACAAACTGCTCACTTCCCAAAGCAGTTGTGATTTTCAAAAAGGAACGGGAGATTTTCTCCTTATTTACTAGATACCTCCGGCAGACATTTACAGTGCTCGTTCCCATCGCCTCTGAGAGACTGAGATCTCTGGAAATATCTCCTCCCTCTTCAAAGCCTTTGAACACAGACCCACAGGTTCCTTGGAAACTGTAGACCCCACACGCTCCTCATCTAGATTCATTTAGATTCCTTCTGCTGACGAATGCTTTTTGACACCAATCAAGGACAATTTTGAAAGTAGAGGGGATTGTCTCCTATTGATGACTTTGACAGCATGGTGCTGCCGGGTGACAGCTGGTATAATTGGTGTGTTAGTGTGTTATTATTGGCTAATCAGAGATTTTTAAGATCAGAGGAACATCAGGGCCTCCTACACCCATCAATCTTCCGGAGCTCTAAGTGGTAAATACATAGCAGCTATCACTACTACATCCTTTGCTATTGTATATAAGTCGTACAAATGCAGCTTCTTTTCCCATTAGGCTACATAAATGGAAGTCAGTGTCTAGATATAACCCAGCTTCAAAACCAATTTACCAGAGAGACCACTTTACAATCCAGAGGGGCTATTAGGAGAACAGATATGGCTTGCTTGTGGCAATCTGACAACAGAGAGAGCTATTCATTCTTAAATGTTGCCCATGTTTGTCGGTACAAGAGTACCCAGAATAGCTGCTTTTTATCACACTGTGAGTCTACTAACTATAGTTTCTGAATCCAATGCAGTATGGTATCAAAACATTTTTTCAAGACTGATTAACTTGATGGTATGATCCTGCTAACTGGATCCAAGATGGCAGCTTTTGGTAGATCAGAGCTGGTGATACAATGCTAGATTCAGCTAGACTTTGGAACTTGGGAAGATCCTTGGGAATCTTACTGCTGCCAGGAAGTCAGTCAGGTATATAGGTCAGCCTTTGGAAGATCCTAGGTCATGATGAGTATATATTTACAGAAGTAAGTGCATGTGTGAGTGAGTGCAGGGACGTGTGTGAGTACCCCTCTCTCTCTCTCTCTCTCTCTCTCTGTCTTTCTCTCTCTCTCATGCATGTGTGTGTGTGTGTGTACACACGTACGTATGCGTGTGTGTTGTGAGCATGATGATTACACTGTGTGTGCATGCAGCTGGTTGAGTAAGTGCAGTTATATGATGAGTACATTGTATGTGCACATGAGTTTATTTACCGTTAGACTTCAACCCCAGCTGTCTTCCTTGCTTTTTGAGACAGACTTTCTCACTATATGGTCATCTAGATGTAACCTATTTATCACGTGGACCCACCTTACGTCCATGAAGGCACACCCGCAATCAGAAGGCGAAAAGCAACGGAGATGTCTTACTCGGCTGCCAGAGCAAGTGACACCACAGGGGGAGAAAGGCAGGTGCCAATAGCAGGTGGGCAGATTGTGAGAGGGTGGGTTTCCTGCAGAAGGCAGGTGTGGCCAGCAAGATGACCACAGGGGAGGGGCATCTGCCTGGGTTTTGGGTTATTTGACAGAGGAACAGAGCAGGAGTGGGTGGGCGGCTGAGAGGCCCAGAACCCAAAAAGGGAACAGTTGTGGGAGGGACATGTGGTGACGGAAGAGACGTGTCAGGCCGAGGAGAGCCTCAGCAGGCGGTGGGCGGTGGGCAGAGGGAAGCCACCCACTGTGTGACAAAAAATGGGGGCATGCAGAGATGTGAGGGCTAAGTGTCTTCCCCTTTATTAAAAGGAGTCTGCTAAAGATAGCTGCTCCACGTGGAAACCTCTTCCAGGTCCTTGACTGTGCTGGAAGGAAGGGTGGGCTCCAGGGAGATTTGTCTACCCCAGATCTACTGTCTGTGGGAGTGACCTATCATTCTGTAATTCACCTCTGGAACCTATCTGAATAAATGAGAAATGAAATCTAGATCTCCATGAACTCAGAAGCCAGGGCAGAACTGACTGTGGTCATTTATGAATACCAGCTATAAGGAGCTTCGAACTATCTTAACATATGGTGGATATGTTTCCTTATATGTATTATAATAATAATAATAATAATAAACAATCTTATGGGTGCTATAAGGCAAGAACAGAGTCCATGCAAAATTATCTGGCCAAATGTCTGACATTGTAACAATGAAATACACATACTAACTAATCATGATTATCCAGTGTTGCTAATCTCAGAGTCTATGGAGTCTACTACAAGTGATATTTTCTTCCAGAGCAGAAGCAGTGCCCCAACACTACACACAAAGTTCATGGGAAATGTGCCTGCTCCACGCGCCATGACTTCCCCATGACTGGAACAGCCTCACACTACATAAATACAGTCTCAGTGAGCATCCCACCTTCCTGAAAAAGTGGACAGATTCTCTGACTCAAGCTAGGACAAGGAATGTCTTTCTCCTGGGGTTTTGAAAGCTGGCCACTGACATCACTGGAGCTGAGACATTGAGGACGAGTCTTACTGAAGCCCCCTCATGCCACTTGCTGGACTCCCAGGGCAACCTGGTTCTTCCTTTGCCCTTACTTGGGCTGCTTCTCCCTTACTGGAGTCCAGTGGGCATCTTTCTTGCTTGTTTAAGTTATCCAGAGCAGACCTCACTGGCTCGTACATCAAGCACGGGCCCACGATTTGTGTTTGGAAGGAATACCCACCACTTCTCCGATAGTGTCAAGAGCACTAGCACAGCCCTTCCAGAAGGGTTAAACCCAAGAATCCAGGAGCATCTCCAAGTGGGGGTGAGGAGAGGGAGCTCTTTGAGAACCAAAGTACCATTTCATTTGATCCGCTAGAGAGCAAACTTCTTGGAGCGAATCTTAATGCTTCTGACTTCTCCCATAATTTGGAGTCTAGGGAATGGTGCTGGAGATCTTGCCAAGTCCCCAAACAACCCTTTGTACTAGAATGCCACCAACAAAAGGATAAGATTTTTAATCGAGTCATTACCCAGGAGGGAAAAGAGCTGAGGTGGAAACAGGGAATGCTAATTAAATCCATGGCAATCCAGAGCCCAGAAGATGAGGGTAAAGTTTTAAAAGCACCTCAGACCCTCAAAATCTGTACTTATTTTTTACAGCCCACCTGTTCTCCAGGCCCAAGGTTCCTGGTCCTCATATCTTTGACATACAGATGTTGAGACAGTCTGAATGGGAGAAAATACCATGGAAAGTTCAGGAAAAAGCATGCATGCACACGCATACCCTTTCTCATTGCCATATAATATGATGGATTTTAAAAGAACCCCAAAAGAGAGATCCCTATCTCTCTCTGTTACACAAGCAAGCCTGGGCGGGGCCAAACAAAGAGATGATAATTGTTGTTTGAAGTAGGATGATATGCAGGAAGGGGTTTCAATCTTGGCAAAGTTGCTCCTTTGCTGATGTTTTATTTTTGAGAAAGGATTTCTCTGTGAACACACTGTAAGCAACAATGCAATATACATATTAACTGATTTTCATTTCCCAATGTAAATTTCTTAGACTGTATGAATTCTACCAAAGTTAATATTCTTTTCTTCCAGAAAAGCCTGCATGCCTGGGAACCCTCTGGAACAATAAGCAGAAGTTCTGGGGAATGTGGCTGACACACCGTGATAAGCTCAGGGTCATCTGAAATTCCCCAGGTAGCCCTGACCAGCCTCAAACTCCTGACACTCTAGCCTCAGCTGGGATTATAGTTGTAGTTCACAATGACCTACAGAGATACTCTTCTTCCAGCAATGGGAGTGGAGCTGAGGATATCCTGGCAGCTGCTCCTAGGACTGATTAAGACCAACCAAGGATATTAAGAAACTTTCTAACTGGGTGAACAGAATGTTTGCCCTGAAACATGGCTTGAATAAGCAAAAAGGGGAAAGGATCTTGGTAAAAAGCATCATTGAGGCCCTGATAGAAGAGATTACTGGAGACCCTTGCTCAGAAGTACGTAAGCACTAACAGTACATTTCTGAAGCGAACATTTGTTTTCTTCATTTGCTCTAAAGTATCAGGCACTTATTAAAATGGTTCAAAATTATGTGTATTTCTAACTGTTGAAGAAGTTTCGAATGGTTGAACTTTGTAAAGTATCTTCACAATTCTTAACTTGGCTCAAAGAAAGACAGCCTATCTTTCAGAATGTCCTAGAAAAGACTGTTTCATGACTGGGTCACAACGTGTACCTAGAGCTGGTTCGACTTTAAGAGATGTTTGGGTAGGGTGTGATTTTGTTTCAGTGACAGAAGCATTGCATTTTCTGAGTCATGACATAATTAAGAGCCCTGTATTTCAAAATACAGAAAGTAGGGGAGAGAGCATCTTTTCAGAAAGTCCATAGAAAAAGAGAAGGTTCAGTTTATCTAGTAATAAAAATGTGGAAAATAGAAACAAGGGTAGATGCATGTCCCATAAGAGAAGATAAGTAGATGGATTGTGTGTAATAGATTTCTACACTATCCATTGACCAATGAAATCTCAAGTAGAACTTGACCTTCAGAAAGCAAATTCCTAAGAAAATGTTTCAAAACACGCAGGAAAATAAGCTGTGCTGTTGAAGAGTTTCTTGCACAAGTTAAAGCAGAAGTAATTCTAGAGCTGGGGCATAGCAACAAGTTTGCTTTCTAAGCTCGAATTTCCCAAGGGGAGGGGGTAGGGGGTAAGACATTGCTTTTAAAGATATCTGAAGAGAAGATGAGGGGTCTTCTATAGGTTCATGTTGATAAATGATGCTGCAACCTCTACATTACTCATAGACACCACGGGCACAGACACTCAGCACTACTTTGAGGCACAGACCGGAACTACATCTCCTTAGGTTTGTAACAGAACTGAATCACTTGGTTATTGAGGATAGCTACCACAGGCCCAGCTCAACATATCAGTCTCCTAACATTTAAAAAGTGATTGCTTTACTTTTTAAAAACATTTTATCGTTTATGGTAAGCAAACATATATCCTTAGCCCGCCATTTATTTTTGCTGTATATTTAACTTATCATACCCATTTATCCCCAAAGATGGTTAATCTACGTTGTCAATTTGACAGACTTTAGAGAATCACCATGAACGCATACCTCTGAGTGGGCCTGAGGAGCCCTGGCGTTCCTCTCTCTGTCACTGCTGACGGCAGACACAGTGTGACCCTGCCACCACAAGCTGCTGCCACCGTGTCCCCAGCATGGCCAACTCAAGTCTTAATTTGTGAGCCACAAAAGACGCTCAACTTGGCGTTTGCTCAGTGTTTTGTCACAGGGACGGGAAAAGTCTCGCACATACTTTCTTGGTAAACTGTAGTCACACACAGTCCCCCACCACTTCCACACGAATGTTTGTGAGCTAGAGGTCAGTGTTTGTGGGTCTTTAATTTCCTTTTCGCTAGAATGTATAGATGGGTGGAGAGATGGCTCTGTGGTTAAGAACATATACGGCTCTTACCAAGGACACAAGCCTGGCGCCCAACAGCCACACAAACCCTGTAACTCCAGTTTCAGGGGATCTGACACTTTTTCTGGACTCCTCGCACCCCTGTCCTTGTATGTGCACACATCTACACACACACACACACACACACACACACATCTACACACGCACATTTTCAAGGAGTATTGTACTGTTTTTGAGAACAGCCAAGTACGTTGGTCCTTCCCCCTCTGCGGTTGAATAGTGTGCTCTGCATAAATACAACAATTTGCTTATCCATTCTCCAGCTGACGGCACCTAAGCTGTTTCCAGCACATGGCTATTGCTAATAAAGTTGGAAATGTTCCTGTAAAAATAAATAAATTGAAAAATATTTATTAGTTCTTTAAGAATTTTGTACAATGTGCTGTGAACACACCTAACCACATTCCCCAACTCCTCCCAGATTCATACCCCTTTGCCCTACTCAACCAACTTTGTGTCCTATTCTTTGGTTGTTTTGTACATCCGTTAAGTCTGATTTGTGCTGCCTTGAACATGTGGCCTTCCACTGGAGTGTGGTCAACTCAGGAGAGGTAGCACACTTAAAAAAAAGCTGACTGTCCCAGCAGCCATTAATTTCCAATAGCTTCTTGACTAGGGGTGGGATTTTGATCACATCTTCCCTGTCCTTACGGGGATTTTGTCTGGTGGTGACCCTGTACTGGCCTCATGAATGCTGTTACAGCCTGTGCGAGCTCGTAGGTACGGTTTCCCCGCTGCGTACAGAAGGCGGCTACCTTGTAATCATCCATCACATCTTGCTCTTACCCTCCTTTCAAGCCTCCCTTCTGAAACGATCCCGAGTCTTGGGATACAGGGGTGTGTCGCATATGTCCTATCGAGGGCTGCTATCCTCTGCACCTTGGTGAGCCCTGGGTCTCTGTGTTAACCACTGTCTACTGCAAAAAGAAGTGTTCAGAGATACTTTTCGAAGTTGCTTTTCCCATGGGGGAAAATAAAATCCACCAAAGAAAGCCACTTTCTGATCTTGGTAATAGAGGTGGCTCAGCTGCTTTAAAAAAAAAAAAAGACTAGGCTCACAACCAAAAATATAAGAATAAGTAACTCTTAAAAGTTACTGAGTTATATAAAATTATTAGAATTTGGCAGCAGATCAGATATGTGAAGTAAGCAAGTTCATTTATATGGACTAGCTTGTTTAAAACATAAAACTAACGGGTATCCCGATTGTATTATAAGGAGTTTTTTTAAGGTTTTTTGTTTTGTTTTGTTGTTGTTGTTGTTGTTGTTTTTGAGATAGGGTTTCTCTGTGTAACAGCCCTGGCTGTCATGGAACTCACTTTGTAGAACAGGCTGGCCTTGAACTCACAGAGATCCACCTGTCTGTGCCTCCTGAGTGCAGGGATTAAAGGCATGCACTACCACCACCTGGCATATTATAAGGAATTTTTTTAATATTGCCATGATATTCACAAATTAGTTAACTCTCAAGAGTCTTGAGATTTGCTATTTAGGAATCCACAAGATTCAACTCCAAAAGGGGAGACTTCGTCTAGTGTCTCAGAGAATCCTGTGCTTAGAATGCTCGTTGCAAGGGAGGGGGAGCACGGTCCACAGTCAATAAGCATTATACCTAGTGCTCATATGCAGGATTTCCCCACCGCATTCCCCTACAGCACTGGGGCTAACACACACGTCACACACAGGTCTTTAAGTAAATATTGGGGATCTGAACTCAGGTCCTCATACCTGCACAGCAAATGCTCTTATGCACTAGGCCATATATCCAGCCTAATAATTTCTGTTTTAAAATTCTACCGCACCATCACAGAACAGATGGCAGAAGAATGGGAAGAATGAGTATGTCAAATACAAACAGGTAGATCACATATCTGTATGGAAATGAAGCCTAAAATACACCACATGAGGGAGGAGCTGTAGTGGCCTGGATTTGGGGTTGTTTGTTGATTAAAGATAAGTTGGAGACTGGGGACAGAAGATATGCAGATGGCTGGGTGGGACTGAAGAGAGGGTTCTCAAGAATTTGGACAATGGGATGGGTAGCTCTACTTACTGTGATTATTAAGTATAAGGAAGAAACTGGTTTGCTGGACAAGAATACGGTGTTCTGAGTTGGAGCAAGTGATAAGCCCCATGTGGAGAAGTCTCTCCTAAACTCATTTGACAGCAGAAATATCTGAACCTGGAACTTAGAAGGATCCACAGTGCTTCAAATTTGATGTAGAAAAACCCTCACAGATGTCTAAAACTTAATCTGCATTACAAACAGAAAAAGTGCCAGCAAAGACAAAATTAAAAAATAAAATCGCCGAGTTCCCTCAATTAAAACAATGTATTTTCCTTGTAGGCAAAACTGGGGGACTCTGAGCTGTCACTGTCTTCAGATATGAAAGTTCCCTCCTACACTCATCAACCCTAATTACGCAAAACCAAAGAGAAGCCATTAATTTTTTTTTAAATGTAGGAATGTTGGCTACTGAGACCCTCATTTTCTTGATTCATTTAAAGAGACATGAGACTCATTATGTCTTAATCAGACAAGGTCAAAGGGAGATCTGGAAAGAGGTAAGGCAAGCAAAATAAACTTCTAAACAATGAATTTAGAAGTGGAGTAGCCGAACCCTAGAAAGAAAAAAAAATCGTAAAATGTGAAAGATTCCTAAGGAGAGAAAGCCCTCATGCAACCCTTAGCCCCAAGACAAACCAACTCTGGGACAGAAAAACCAAGAGGACATTCTGCCTACAGCCGGGGCAAGAGTCTACATCTTAATTCACAAGGAGAAGCTGCATCGGTTTCTTGACTTAAGGACCTAGAAGCAATTAGGAAGCGTGAGAGCTGGAAAGATGGCTCCGTGGGCATGCGCCTGCTGTGCAAGCAGAAGGCCCTGGGTTTGTATCACCAGAGCCCACATGGGCAGGCGGGTAGAGCAGTGCATGCCCGGGACCCCAGCAACAGTGTGATGGGGACAAGCAGAAGCCGGGGGGCTTGGTGGCAGCCAGACTAGCCAACACAGTGAACCCTGGGTTCAGTGAGAGACCTTACGTCAGAAAGTAAGGCAAAGAGTCATGGACTGACTTCTGGCCTCCATGTGTGAGCATGTGAACATGCAAACACACACACACACACACACACACCATGAAGAAGAAGAAAGAGAAGGAGCCGTGGTTGTGATCAAAGCCACAAGAGGGAAGTCGAGAGAAACCGCTGCTAAACTAGCCGTAGAACCGAAATGGTGCGGTAAGGTCAGATCACTGCAGGTAGAGGCCACAGGCACCCGATACCGTGACCTCTGGGCATGGGAACACGTCTTTCCACCTTACCCTACTCCCTGCAACAGCAAGGGATAGCGCAGCAATCGTGCCGGAGAACTGAGCTGGGTGAGCATGAAAAACCTGGTCTGCGTTGTGGTTGGGGGAGGGGAAGCTTACCACAATGGCGGACTTGTGCTTTCAGAAGCTACATTAGCTTCTGTAATTCAGGGGTGTGGGGCTTGCTTTTCTTCTACGTATTTGAATCTGAAATTTCCTGACACCCTGGGAAGTAAGCGTTTCTGCTCACAGGTGATACCTGACTCTAGAACGCATTGAAATAAACATGCAGAGACCAGCTGCAGGCGCCTAGCAGCCCCGAGGGTGGCCATGACTTCCGTGAACAATTTGTCTTGAGGGTCAAGGCATGCAGTTAACATCCTCATATAGAAAGACTTCGAACTGTCCAGCAAGTGTGCATACACACACGCAGCAACAATAAGCAGGTGAGTTTTTTGCTGCTTAAAGGGAAGGGAACATATATTGTTTTTCTTCCTTTTGTAAGGCTTAATCAAAACCGAGAATAATCTCCGCAGCACACAAAATGCATCACTCTGTTTCAGTGAGACACCGAGCAAAACACATGCTCCAGTCAGGAAGGGGAAAAATAATAATAACTTTTAAAAAGTTGTTATGAATCCCATCAAGTTTAGATATTACAAAGGAGGACTGTGGGATATCATTTTCTCAAAGTGCAGAAAGGTCCCTGCCATGGAACATAAGCAAGATGGTGTTTCCTAGGCAACTGCCTTAGACTGTTCTTGACAAAAGGACCAGGACATGATCAAAAGATTCTGGTGTTTCAAATACTTTGCTGGCATTCTAAAGCATTCTGATATCTCACATCGATTTTTGAACACAGTGAACAGATATCGACACAATTCACATACTTGCTGCTGTCCACCAGCCCCTACACAATACAATCAGTGTAGATATCCAGGGGTTTTGATCACTACTCCCCCAATCGCACATCTAGCTCTAAAGGTTTTTGTCACTGAAATGTGTGTTCATAAAATTTGAACTAAAGTTGTTTTCATGTTCATGTTTATAGGTAAGAGTGGAGTGCTACGTAATTTCTTAGCTTCTGTCTAAAGAAGTAGGAAAAGATGGGTAGAAAATGCCACTCAATGTAAAGTTTTGTAAACTTTGCACTCATTTCCAAATTCTCAGAAGGAGAAAGAAATCTTTAGTAGAAGTGTAATGTGCATCAACAATCCTCCAGTTTACCAAGAGCTTTGTGTGTGTGTGTGAGTGTGTATGTGTGAGTGTGTGTGTGTGAATGTGTGTGTGTGAGTGTGTGTGTGTGTGTGTTCTTCAGAACTAGAAGCCTTCGCTTCTCACACTCTGGTACTGGTGATGGGGGGAAGAAGGGGAGGAAGGGGGATGGGCTAAAAGAGAAGGAAGAGGGTAGACATGGGCCACATGAATCTGTAAGTCCCCACGTTTGTGGAGAAGACCTCATCTGGGTGACAAAAATGATCCTCGCATTGCAGACACCTGAAGAAAGGCATGCTTGTATATGTAAGGAGACGGTGGGAGACCAGAAGGGCATAGCATTAAAAGATACTGATCAAAACTCAGATAATGCCGGGCGGTGGTGGTGCATGCCTTTAATCCCAGCACTCGGGAGGCAGAGGCAGGCGGATCTCTGTGAGTTCGAGGCCAGGCTGGACCGACAGCCTCCAAAACAACACAGAGAAACCCTGTCTCGTAAAAACAAAAAACGAAACAAACAAACAAAAAAAAAAAACCTCAGATAACAACTGGTCCTGGGGTACACAGCCCCAACTGGTACACTTATAACACAATTCCGGTACCTAAGACCCAGGGAACAATGAAGAAGGTGGGCATAATTAAGAGCCTGAGGGCCAGGAAAGCTGCTGTGAGATTGTTCATCTCCCAGAAACCACAGGGACGCTACATCCATGAAGCCTCAACAATATGGCTGCCTCACCAAGACCCAAACAATCACAATAGATGTGCTAACACGGAAAGGGGAAGCCTCACAGATCCCCGTCCCTAGGCAAAGATCTACAGCAAATAAGGAACACTGAGAGCCGGAGAAACAGTCCTCCCCGGCAACGGGACGAGCCTTCTAGTTGGTTATCTAATACCAAGTTGTCAGCTCTAAAAGTCGGATGCAACATTAAATGGCCCAAGCCGATTGTATTTATCTGTTTATACACATATGTTTAACAATAACAATTAAAGAAAAAGAGGGATGAATGTGAGAAGTGGGGGGGCACATGGAAGGAGTTGGAGGAGCAGGAGAGGGAAGACAGGAATTATGTAATTGCATTTTAATTTAAAAAATAAAAGTTCAAGAGAAAAAAAAGTAATGCTGAAAAATTAATAAGCCCACACAGCCTGAGAGCCAGAGAACCAGAACGGACAAGATGCACGGGCACGTCTCTCGGACTTTGGTAATTTACGTCTCTCCTGGCATGTGCATCTCCAGCAGAGGATGTCTCTGAGTTATAGGCAGCTCTGTCCCCTGGCACCCTTCCTGTTCACTACATAATAGACTGCAGCTAGCTCTCAGGACTTGGACATCCATGAAGCCCCAGATGGCAGTTCTGAAATGTCACTTGGCTAATGGCAGTATGGCCCACTTCTCAAGTGTGACAGGGTGCTTGCAAGGGAAGGGAACTTGGCTGACAGTTTTCTTTCACTGGCTTCCTTCTTTCCTCCCTTCCTTCCTTCCTTTCTTCCCTCTCTCCCATTATTCCCCTCCCCCTCTTCCTTCGTCCAGTCTTCTAGAAAGGGAAGTTCTATGGATGCCAGGAAGCACTTCTATAAGGGTGGGCCTTTGCTTTAATACTGAAAACCACAGATACTTCTCTTCTTATTAAAGTTTTATTTTCGTTATTCATCTTTATGTGTATATACATGTGTGAATATATGCCACGTGTGTGCAGATGCCCACAGAAACCAAAAGAAGCATCCAATCCCCTGGAGCTGCAGTTAAAGGTGGTTGTTAAGCCACCAGATGTGGGAACTAGGAACCAAATTCTGGCTCTCCTGTAGAGCAGTAAGCCTTCATCACTGCTGAGCCATCTCTTCAGCGCCTCTCCCCCCAACCCCCCAGGAATCACAGATTTTTCAGATTGGAAGGGAATCTTTGAGTTTGTACAGCCCAACATGGAGAAGCCAAAGCAAGAAGCTAGGCTTTCTGTCCTCGAACCCCGTTTCTCCGAGGCGCGTCTCATTTCACTGTCCCCTCTACCAACGCTGTAACCCTACTGTGCACTGCTACCAAACCCTACTCTGTGTTATCAAACGAGTGTTTCAGAGTATCTGTTTACACTGTGAAGCCGTGTCTATGCCAAGGTGCCTTCTGATTGGTTTAACGAAGAGCTGGAAAGCCAATGGCTAGGCACGAAGACGTTAGGCAGGACTGAGAGGACTCTGGGAGGAAGAAAGGTAGAATTCACCCGGGAGACACAGACAGCACTCAAGAGGTGCAGTATGGGGGAGAGGTAGCCCCACATGGTAGCATACAGACTAATAGGCTGACTGAAGTTCTTAGAGCTAGTGGGACAAGGCTGAGCTACAGGCCGAGCTCCCATAATTAATAAGAAATCTCTGTCATTATTTGGGGCTGGTGATGGAAAAGAAGGTCTGAGTGCAAACAAGGCTCTCTCAAATGTGGACAAAATTAACTTCCTTTGGCTTGGTTAAAATTAACTGGTGCTCTTGCTTCTCTTGAGGTTTAGAAAGAACCATATGGACTGGACTCAGTGACTCACTTTTAAAGTATAGGAGGGAGAAAATAGTAACTTTTTAAAAAAAATTACCACTAGAAAATAACAGGTGGATGTGGTAGACACTACTTCAGCCAAGTGAGCCAAGGTTAGGCTCGCCAGTGATACGTCACGACGGCATCATACATGGTAAGGCGGCCCATCCAGTAAAGGAAGTTACCAAGGCTGACTGACACCCAGAGTCCCATGTCCCGTTCCTGGGAGCCACATGATGAAGGAAAAAAGTCAGTTACCTCTGACCTCCGTACATGTGCCTTGACATATGTGCAAATACACACACACACACACACACACACACACACACACACACACTCATGCTCTCGCCACCCACAGAATTCCTCCACCCACAGAATTCCTCCATAAAAGCTACAAGTCTAGTCCCCTTATGGTGAAAGCACCAAACAAGTTAAGCATGAGGAACATCGTACCAGACAGCTGAGCAGTGTTCTTAAGTACATTTCCTCATGGAAAATGAGGAAAGACGTGGAAACTGGCATAGGCCAAAGGAGACTATGGAGATTGGATGACCAAATGCAATGTTGCATCCTTTATCAGAAATAGGACGTTAGTGTGGAAAATGAAAATGATATTACTTAATAAACTTGGGAGTTTAGGTGATAACAACATATTAGTGTTAAATTCTGAGTTTTGACAAAGTTTTGTATCAGACACTGGGGGAAGGGGGCACAAGTGTTCCAAAAGAACCAAGGTATCATAATAAAAAGTTAAACGTTAATTCATTTTGATGTTTTTCTGATGGTGAGGTTGTGTGTGTGTGTGTGTGTGTGTGTGTGTGTGTGTGTGTGTGTGTGTGTTTGTGTAAGAACAGAGGAACAGAGGCAGGGGTTGAAGAGATGACTCACAGGTCAGGAGTATTGACTTCTTCCCAACACCGACATGTTGGCTCATAACTCTGTGTGACTCCAGCTCCAGGGCATCCTATGCTCTCTTCTGGGCTCTGTGGGCACCAGGGGTGTATGTGGCACATAGACATACATGCGGGCAAACAAACAAACTCTTAAAATAATTAAAGAACAGAAGCAGCTGCATGCATTATTGAAGCTTAGGAAACAAACAAGTCAAAACAAAAGCTCAAAATAAAACATCACAATCCTATCACGTGAGGATCAACTGTTACCATTCTCAGGATATTTTCTCCTCTGGTTTGGCTTCCACTTGTGTGTGAACTTGTATAGTAATCAATGTGAGAATTACAGTCCATTTAGCCAGCAGCTCCCCCTTTTTCAGTCAATGGTTTAAATTTTTGCATCATCTAAGGCTTTTATCCCATTCAAATCCTTCCCAGTGAATTTCAATGCAGTATCTAACCTGAGATGCTAGCACCTAATTATCACGACCTTTACATCTCTTTTAGTCTACCAGGCTCCGCCTTTTGAACCTCAGTCATAAAGACACCAGGCAAGTCATCTTGAAGACATGTCTCTGCTTCCAGATCTGCTTGCTCACTTCCTGGTAGTGACACTTAACTTATTCCTATACTTCCTAGAAACGGACAGATCTACTTAGAGCCTAATGGATTAACAATAAGCAATTTTGTCTAGGAAACGCCATAAGTGATATGGTATAGTTGTATTCAATAACATCAAATTCACAAAACATCAGGCTGTCACATCCCTGGCAATGCTGAGGCTGGCTGCCGGATTAGGATGATGGTAATTTCTTTCTTTCTTATCTTATATACCTAGTTAAGTTTTCCTTGAGAGATAAAAGAAAAAAAAAGATTCATGGATAGTCAGTATAAGCTTGATAGCATTAAAAAAATGTCATTTTCTCTGGTAGTTACAAATATGGTTATTTTCAGAACAGTACTACTTGCCTTAATTGATAACTTCACTGGTAAAGAAAATAATTTTAAATTATTTTTTATCATTTTTAGATAGCTTTCTTCTGCAAAGTAGAACATTCCCTAGTTAACTGAGGCTGTTTAGTTACCCTGAAACATAGTTCCTTGATATTCTAGCTGACTTTCTGATGGGGGAAGTCCTATGTATATGTCAATAAAGCACTGTTGGGCCAATAGGGAACCAAGATAGGTGGGACTAGGAGTCCAGGAGAACTCTGAGAAGGAGAAACACGGAGAGTCAAGATGTAACGCCATGGGGTAGGAAGCCCGGAACTATTCTCCGGTAAAAGAAATACTTAGATTAACAATTATGGGGTAATTACTTAAGTCAGAGATAGCCAGTAAGAAACAAGCAAGGCCAACAGCTTCATAATGAATACAGCGTCCTGTGTGTTATTTGGGGACTATAACATGGCAGAGCGGTGGGTAATAAGCCAAAGCGGCTAACAAGGAAAGGCTTCCCTTTACACCTTTCTACTGCTGTGACAAAAAGAAAACACTAACCAAAAGAAATTTAGGGGAGGAAAGAGTTTATTTGGCTTACACTTCCAGGTCATAGTTCATCATTGAGGGAAATACATCATTAAGGGCAGGAACTCAAGCAGAAACCGTGGGGGATGCTATCTACTGGCTAGTTCCCTTTGTAATATGAAAAATAAAAGACTCAGAGACTGATATTGGGGTTCACACTTCAAGCTGAAGATCAGGGAAGCAAAGCAGCTGGCCACTAATTCTTACCTCTACCTCAGAACGCATGGGCTGATCCTGTTGCTCATCCTCAGCATGGCTGGAGACTGAGTGCCCCATCTTCAGCGTGGCTGGAGAATGAATGCCTCCTACTGAATACTGAAGACCCTGCTTCTATCTTTTATACCCCTCTAGTGCTGGGATTAAAGGTGTGAGCTCTGATTCACTCTCCATTAACCCAGAGTGGTTTTGGACTCAGAGATCCATTTGCTTTTCTCCTGAGTCCTGGGATTAAAGGCATGTATCACCACCTCCTAGCTTCTGGCTACTGGGATTAAAGGTGTATGTGTAGCTTCTGTGGCTTGTGGCTGACTTTACTTTCTGAGTTCTCAGGCAAGCTTCAATAGATCATAAATAATATATCTCTCCACGGGTACCCATTCTTAGCCAGCTTTCTAACATACCCCAGGACTACCTGCTTACTAAGGATGGTGCTGCCCACAGTGGACTGGACATTCCTAAATCAGTTAATAATTGAAATATCTCCCAAAGACATTCCCCAGGCCACTCTGATCTAGAAAATACCCCAACCAAGGCTTTCCTTATGATAATTCTAGGCTGTGTCAAGTTCACAGTTAAAGCTACTGAGGACACTTACCAAAAAGGCAAAGGAAATGGCAGAAGCATTATAAAATCTGACTAAGGAAAAGGGAGAACAAAGAGAGAAGTGAATGCTGAGGTCACTACAAAGAGAAATGTTTGATTCTGAAGGTTAAGCTGGGTCCCCTGTCCCTTAGCAGGTCTTGTCTGGTCCCGTCTGAACTCTCAAGGTTCCTCCTGCTTCTTAAGATGTGCTCTCTCTTCTGTCCTCCTCCCCAAGAATAACCTCCATCATTTTCAAATGAGCCCCTTCCCATATCCTAACACAAAGTCACAACATGACCATTTCTAAATATACTCCCAGAACCCCAGACTCCTAAATGTAAGACAATAACCATGGATTGCAATAACCAACAGTCTGTGAAGTAACAGGGGCTCATTTCCTCATAGCTTCTTTAGACGAAACACTAGGAGAAACTCTGGAGTCAAACTGTTTCCCCTGGAACATGACTATTACCCACTGGAGTACAAAATAGAATGCAATCCAGTCTATCTCGAGCGCAGATGTTGGTCCTGTCTGTTAAAATCAGCATCATCAAAGGTTTCTACCATATTTTTAACTCCTTGTCTTTTTTCATTTAACAGGAAAGGCCTAGCGTTGACAACTTCTATGCAGGTGCAATCAAGATTGATGTAATTGGGGAGGTGCTTCTTGCAATCCGCATGGCACATTCCAGTAACCCTGAAATGATGGGTTGGGATATGTGGACCACAGACGGTTTCAAGCACAGACCTCAGCGAGGCCTCTTCATTGTGACCGAGTCTATCACATAACCAAAGGCCTAGTCTATTCTCTTTAGCGATTAAAATCACAGGGAGCTAGAACAACAGTTAAGTGGTTTAAAGGACTAAAGGAAAGCAAGTAGTTATCTCATCATCCGATACACACAGTTGAGAGGCGATGTGGCAATCAAGTCTGCAAAATCTTGCAGGAAAAGTACCTGTGTCAGCACCTAAGGATGTATCAAATTATGAGCAAGAAAACAGCTTGAAAACAGGAAGACAGACTCTCAAACCCCAGCCATGGGACGTAGGGACGCATATCTTAAGACGAACAGAAAGTGCAAGCCACATAGGATGCAGGCCCTGGGGTTCTGTAGCAGCAGCTGGTACACCGCCTCATTATGTTTGGCCTACGAGGAACCTCCCAGTTGAAGGTCTCTGGTTAACGTGCTAGTCTATCAGATTAAATGTTTACAAATTTAGTTCCCAATACCAGAGATGAATCTAGAGTCACACACAGACAAATTGCCTGTGAAAGTAAACACCAGAGAAAACTTGAGTCACAACTCACTCAGTGGTTTGGAAAACGAAGTCCCACAAATGCTGAAGTAATTGTCGCATGGGTCGACACACTCGGGAGATCTTGGAGAGAGGCAAAGGGACTCTTGGGCTAACCTGTGCCACTGTCTCATTCCCCGTCCTCCTTCTAGCCCATTCTCTGACATGTGAGGGCTTGTTTGCAGAAGACCATCTGTGAGTGTCGCCCATTGGTGTGCATGCCTTACACACAGGTCATACTTTCAAGCAGTATTTAGCCAGTGGGCTGTCTGGTTGTCTGAAGTACCAAAATTATCTGAAAGATGCTTCACCCTCTCCCCTCAGATTTCTGGTCGAGTCCCATCATGTGGTCATTCCTAGTCAACAGCTTGCTTCCGGCAACACAGGCATCCTGAGGCTGAGGAGGAAGTCCGGACCCCAGGTGTCGACAGAAGTGGGCTTCCCAGTGAAAACACAAGAAAGGACTGATGCAGACTTTGGTGGCCCAGCTCAGGGCTTCTCCTCCCATCAGCCACAAAGTTCTCTCCATAGCCACTCTGTAAGGCATGAGACCAGAGGAAGAAGCTCCTTGAAAAGTCATGGTCAGCCTGCCCCTTTCTGAATGAAGACTGGGGAGGAGGGGTTGGGGTGGGAGGGTAGAAGGGAAGTCGGGGAGGACACGGGAGAACAGGAGGGAGGGGAAACTTCAGTCAGTATGTAAAATAAATAATAAAAACGGTCATTTCATTCTTTCTTTTTAATCACAAAAAAGAAGGAAACTTGCCCATGTCAATCTGGAAAGTGGGATGTTCCATGAAACAAGCCAGGCGCATTAAGATAAGGACTGTACAGTCTCCCTTATGCGGAAGCAACATAAGCTGGCCTCTTAGAGTAGGGTTGGCAGAAGCCAGAGGGGAGCAAGGGTTAGGAGTGTAAAAGATGGTATAAGACTGGTTAGTGGGCACAAAATACAGATGAATAGTCTGAATACGTTCTAATGGTTTATAGCATAGTCCAGTGAAAAAAAAAACTGAACACTTTATTAAATAACTCAAAACAGCTGGAAGAAAAGATTTCTAATGTTTCCGACATAAAGAAACAGATGTTTGAGGTGATGAATATGCTAACTACTGGGGACTTGATCACTGCACATTACTTACAAGCAACAAAGTGACGCTGTCTCCTACAAACATATATACTACTGTGTGTCAAATAAGTATGGATGTGTGGGAGATACTATGGTACACCTATGTGCAAGTGAGGAGGCCACAGGAGGCCAGGAATCTTCTGTGTCACTCCCCTCCTTATTCTCTTGATACAGGGTCTCTCACCGAACCTGGAGCTCACCATTATCTGGGGAGGCTGTTGGCCAGGAAGCCCCAGGAACCGGCTGGTGTCCACATCCCTAGTACTAGGATACAGGCGTATGTGGCCATGCCAAGCTATTGACATGAGAGCTGAGAATCCAAACTCATGTCCTCACGCTAGCTCAGCAAGAGCTCCTCCCCACTGAGTCATGGTCACAGTCCAATCTGGTCTCTCAAATCATGGCTGTCCCAAAAATGTCTCATGATTGGTGTTGCAGAACACCAGCCCAGCCCAGCCATAGTCGCTGATCAAGGCCTCCCAGTGTGCTGTGTCTCTCCCTCAGAGGCCTTACCTTCTGGCCATGAAGAACCTAAACCCTCACTTCCCTTAGGTCTCGTGGCCAGCACTCTTGATCCTCTAAGGTAGTGTCTCCCGATGATGCGTTAGTCTGAAACTCCCCTCTTCTCTACGTTGCTCCTCTGCTATGGCTCCTTTTTTTCCCCTGTAGATCAACGCCACCCCCCCCCCGGGAGCTCCTCACAGCTTCACCAGACCCAGGACCCCCATACCTAGGGCAGACGATCCTTCCCTTAGGCTTATGCCTGGAGAAAGAAGAGCAAGGTAAGCAGAGGTGTGCTCCTTATGTTCACGTATGTGCAGCTTCTTTGTTGGTTGGTTTTTTTGGCTCCCTCCAAACTGTAAGATCCCATTAGCCTTTTTCAACCACTGGGAGATTTCTCCGCTTGCCAGGCATGCCTCCATTTTATGGCTTACTTGAAAGTCATGTTAAAAAATAGTCATTGTAAAGATGATGTAGGAAGTGATCTTGGCTCCAGGGGACAGATGGAATGACCCACTGGGAGTATGCCATGTCTGTCCCCAAGAGAGAAAGTGGCAGGATGGATTTGTCTGAAGCGACTTTCTGTCAACCTGGGCTCACAGCCAGTCTGCAGAGAGCAAAGCCCCATTAGTAACGCCTGGTAGAAGCTCTTCCCTGCTCGGCATTCTTGCTCAGGGAAAAATCAAAACACCTTCCTTTGAATTTTCCATTTTACTCAGACACACAGACAAGGAAGTAAACAGGAGACCAGCCATTTTACACAGCTGGAGGAGACCAGACCCCTGCACATAGTGGCAGCTTTGAGGGAAAGATGGAGACTGAGAGATCAGTAGAATCATATTTCCTCTGTGGTGACCCTCCTTAATTTGTCTTTTCTTTCATGTGTGTGCATGTACACACACACACACACACACACACACACACAGATACACAGAGAGAGACAGAGACAGAGAGACAGAGAGAGACAGAGAGAGAGGAGAAAAAGAGAGAGACACAGACTCACACAGAGGAGAAAGAGACAAGAGACAGACAAGGTGCAAAAAAATTTAGAGGAAATTCTTAGACAGTGCCAGTTATAAAGTTATAGCTTTATTAATTCAACAAGCAAATTCTGAACACCCACTCGTTACATTTTATGGGAAGGTTTGTTGGGGGGAGACAGTAGCAGGAAGAAGCAATTTAGACATCAGGTCCAGTCTAAAAGAATATTTAGGTCTTCATGCTGGGGAAACCCACAGACTCAGCTGACCTGAACAAGGGGGAGCTCATGGACCCCAGCCTGACAGCTTGGAAACCAGCACAGAATGGAAGCAGGCCCCCTGCACGTGGGAGTCAGGAGGCCCCTGGTAATGGTGCAGCATTTATACCTCGTGTATGAATGGACATTGGGACACCACTCCCTGCCCCCCCAATAAAGGGGTACTCTCTCAGCCTAGACACACGGGGGAGGGCCTAGGCCCTGCCCCAAATGATATGACAGACTTTGATGATCCCCCATAGAAGGCCTCACCCTTTCTATGGAGCAGAAGAGGGATGGAATGAATGAGGGTCAGTGGGGGACATGGGAGAATGGGAGACAGAGGAGGGAACTGGGATTGATATATAAAATTTAATATTAATTAGGCCGGGTGGTGGTGGCGCACGCCTTTAATCCCAGCACTCAGGAGGCAGAGGCAGGAGGATCTCTGTGAGTTTGAGGCCAGGCTGGACCGATAGCCTCCGAAACAATACAGAGAAACCCTGTCTCGTAAAAACAAAAAAATTAATATTAATTAATTTAATATTAATTAAATAAATTTAAAAGAAGAAAAAGAATATTTAGGTCTTAAAATATCTGTTTTAATTTTATTTTTTATTTTTATTTATGAGGGTGTGTGTGTGTGTGTGTGTGTGTGTGTGTGTGTGTGTTTGCATTTGCCTGTGTAGGCCAGAGGAAGGTGTCAGGTCTTGCGGCTGGAGCCACAGGAGGTTATGAACTGCCTTATGTATATTCTGGGAACCAGACTCAGATTCTCAGCAAGATCAACCATTTCTCTTGAGCACTAAGCCGTCTCTCCAGCCTCAGGAATGCTTGGCTGCTGTAAGTAGACCTGTTTAAGGGGCAAACAGGGCGGTGGTGAGCAAAGGCTCAGGCCTTGTCCCCCGTATCAGTCCTCCTGCGGGAGGGGCCCTGGAACCACAGGCAGCCTCGCCCTCCATGGCCAATGTTCCTTGATGATCCCTTGTCTAACAGGAGTGGCTGCCCCTTCCACGGGGGACTTGGATGGAGGAGATTCCAGACAGGGTGTTCAGGAATTCTCTCCCTATTTTGACAGTCTGGCTGCACTCATCCCTGTTTTTCCTCCAGGACCGTGAGGACGATGACCAGGCACATGCCAACATTCATACACAATACTGTCCCGCGCACAGCACAACAGGGGAAAATGAAAACAAAAGAAATGAGCAAACTAATGAGCAGAGCTGTCTATGCCGGAGCAGCGTCCAGTTGGTAAATACCACATCCTAAAGTACTTAAAGTGCACAGTTGTTTTGATGCGATGTTATGTTAAAAAGGGATCATAGTCTTTATAAGCGTGGAGTCTACTCACGTAAAAAAGAATCCAAGAAGATAGATGCTTCAGATAAATACACTTCAGGTACTTTACTGTGTGTATATTTTGGAAAAGCTTAAAATGTGTAAATACGGTACCATAGCAGCACTGAAGAGTGGCTTAATAGTTTTCGCTTTTAAAAAAATGTTTTTCAACATCTCCATTTCTACGCTTTCCCAAAGGGAGCACGGCCTCGGTCTCTCCTCCTCTTCCCATTCAGATCACACTGGGCTTTTGATCTGCACATGCCCGGCCCCACGATCTACCTGTCCTCAGAGCGTTTCCGTTCATGGTCCCTCTACCTGTAACCCTCTGCCTTCCCCTCAGCTGACCCCTTTCCCCAGCTCTCAGATCCATCACTGCCCCTCAGGAATCCGTCAGTCCGTTCCCTGCAGCCCATGAGATGGGGTTGGATGCTCACCTCAGCCTGTGGCTGGAGATGGACTCTGTGACTGTCAGGACTTGTCTGACCGGTAAGTCAGAGCTTGTGATTTCAGCACAACGTCTGAACTAGCATTGTGCGCCTGTACCTAGGATGATGCTGGGTCCTGAACAGGATCACAAAAAGTGACTGCTGAACTAGGGGAGCTAGAATCTTGCAACTCCGACGTCGAGTGATAACTTGGTAAAAGAAGCTCGCAGCTTCACACAAGAATAGGGAGTGGGCTCAGGTGGTCTCAGCAGGGCCAAGAAAGAAGCCTTCTCCCCGCCCTCCGTTGTCATGTGATCTCCTGCATGGGAGCAAGGCCCAGGATTCTCTGCAACACAAATCAGCCACCACACAGTCAAGGGACATAAATAAGCAGCTGCCCATAAAGGAGCAGTGTCACCACCAAAACCCTTCAGATTCAATTTAGTATCAGCAATCTTCCTTTAGGGGGCAAAGGGATTGGATGGTTTTAAGGTCCATAAAACAGATTATAAACTGTCACAGAAGGATGGCTGAGTATACCGTGGGCTGGGCTGCGAGGGCTCTAGACTAGGAATAAAGCGGAGGTGGGCCCAGAATATCATCCAGGCCCCATTAGGGAAAGGACATGAGCAGGGGGAGCGAGCGGGGAGGGCGTCTGAATTCCTGAAGACAGCAGAAGTGAAGTGCAGAGGAAGGGAAGGCGGCAGGAGGGGAATGTGGAGAGGGAAGGGGATTCAAGAAGAAAAGTGATGCAAACAAAACGGTGCCCTAAATAGGATTTAGCCGGGCTGGAGAGATGGCTCGCTGGTTAAGAAGCACTGGTGCCTCTTCCAGAGGTCCCGAGTTCAATTCCCAGCACCCGCACCGTGGCTCACAACTGTCTGTAACCCCAGCTTAAGGGGATCCTGTGCCCTCTTCTGACCCCCACGACAATACTTACCCATGGCGTACATGCTTGCCAGCAGACAAGATACCCGTCCATATAAGACGAAAAATAAATAAATCTTCAAAAAGAAAAGTGGGATTAAAGGGAGATATAGAGAGTGGTTTGGAGATTGGAGCGCTGAGGATAAGGAGCTGAGAACCCTAACCCTCTTCCTTTCACCAAGACAAAGGATCTCTGAGTGAAGGTTCTGAAACCCTCAGAAATACGCAGGTCTTATACAAGGAATTATACCCCTCTGGTATATATAAGCATGCATTTGAAAGCAAGATACCTTGGCACTAACCCACTGTGGCCCTTGCGGAATGCTTCTTTTCATTGAGAGGGAAAACAACACATTTTCTCCTCGTGCCAGAGTTCATGGGCGCTCTTTCTATATGGGGGGGGGGCGGGGGAGCACTCACAAAAGGAAAAGGAGAGGACCATCCAAGGATTCCATCAGCGGGCTCTGCAGCCTCCAGGGACCCAGCAAGCAGGTTATTAATAATAAATACTACAAGCTTTTATTTTTATGATAGCTCCAGAGGAAGACACACATTCAACAAACATGCCTGACCTTATCATATCCCCTCCAGGGCGAGAACAAACTCTTGCACGGTTAGGAAGTGTCCTGCGCTTTACAGAGGGTTTCCTCCGGCGTTATTGCATTTGGTCAGCTCAGCAGCTCCAGGAGATGGCCAAGGCAGACAAAGGACAGGAGTGACATTCTGAGGGATTAACTGGCTTGCCTGAGGTCACTGTGGTGGGGCTACAGCGTTGTTGCCTACAGACACGTTGAAGTCCTCATCCCTGAACCCTACGGTGTGATGTGATTTGGAAGCAGTGTCTTTGAAGGTGTAATTAAGATGTAAAGGGTGACGAAGTGGAGACAGGCTGGCTTTTAATCCAATATCAGCAGTGTGTGTGTGTGTGTGTGTGTGTGTGTGAGAGAGAGACAGAGAGACAGAGAGACAGACAGAGAGACAGAGACAGAGAGACAGAGAGAGAGACAGAGAGAGACAGAGAGAGACAGAGAGAGAGACAGAGAGAGAGAGACAGACAGAGAGAGACAGAGAGAGACAGAGAGAGAGAGACAGAGAGAGAGAGACAGAGAGAGAGACAGAGAGAGAGAGAGAGAGAGAGAGAGCAGAGACAGGCAGACATAAAGGAGATGGGGAGGGGAGAAATTGAAATATTCAGCTTCAAACCAGTGAGCGTCACGGATTACCCAGCAGCCGGCAGGGGCCAGGGGAATGGCCTTGACTCTGCGTTGATTTTTGGACCTCTATCCTCCAAAGCTGCGAGCAAATCAGGCTGGTATTTTAAGCCACACAAACTGTGGGACTTTGTTCAACAGTCCTGTGAGAGTCACAGTGACAGTAGCTTTGGGGGTGTGGCTGAAACCCTGGTTCCCACACTTAACGCCCAGAGACTGCCTCATGCTCTGCTGGTCCCCCTGACTTACGAGCCAGGTGCCGCTCTGTCCAGGCTGCTCTGCCTGAGGTGTCCCCGACCGAGCCTTTCCGTTGTCAAGCTCCCATCTCTCCTCTCAGGCCTGTTCACCACAGCCCTGTCTCCTGGATAGAAATGAAAGTCTCTCCCCACTTGCTTTGGCAATGTTCCCCCCATGAATTCTCTCTCTCTGTGAGAGATGTGATCACCTGGTGACCTTTGCTGCCATGAAGAAAACATTCTGACATTAGCACAACTCTGATGTAAAGTAGGAAGTTACTGATGGTGTTTACTTAGCAAGGCATCTTTAGTCTTTATATTCATTTCCTCGGGGTCTTTTAAAGCCCTTACGAAGCCCACTGGGAATTGCTACCATCTCCACGTGATAAACGAGGAAGCCAAGGCTTAAAGAGGCTAAAGAAATGTGCCCTAATTTATATAAGGAGCCAGCATAAAATCAATGGGTTCTTAGTCCCAAAGCCCATGACTACCACCGAAAGATCATCTGCAGCCGGTGTCGGCCTCCTTGTACAGGGGAGGAAAATATCTTAGGACGTGGCCAAGGTCACACCACAAGTTCATATTCAACTCACATCACGAGGGCCAATTTGAACCCAGAATGTCTCTAGGAAGAGTTTGAATCAGCTATCTGGTTGACAGGGAGGTTTTCAAAGTTGTGATTACCTGGTATCATATAAAGCCGAGAAAGTACCATCTCCCTTTAAAAGAAGGGCCTGCAGGTTCCCAGTCTCAGTCCTTGGCACCATCCCTGAGCCACAGAGGCATGCTGTTTGGTTTCCTGATGTGGTTAGGATTTTTAAATGACTCACAAAATCAAAAAGTCAGGAGATATTAGCTTCACGATTTGGTTTTCAGATTTTATTTTAAAAAGCCGAAGACTTGGTTAGAATTAAGCCTGCATTGTGAGCTGAAGCCGGAATACAACTGTAGCATGTTATCCTCGGTCTCTCATTTCCCATCATGGCAGACAGGGCCTGAGCGACAGCTGCCTTTTATGTTCTCATAGCAGGGCTGCTTTCCTTAGGTCCAGGTTTACCTAGCATTTTACCTCAGTCCTCTGCGCACCGTCATCAGGGGGAAGCTGAGGCTCACGAAGGTTAAGGGAATGTGCTCCGATTCAAAAAGCTAGCATGTGGATCAAAGTGTCTTAACTCTAAAGATTAAAGTGGGGAGCAGTTTGGAAGTTATCGGGAGGGTAACCAAGAAGCCACCGAGATCACTGCTTAGACCCACCACCTTCTTTTGTGTTATCTGCCTGATGTACAGAGTAGACATTCTTTTTGTTTCTTTTCTTTTCTTTTTTTTTTTTTTTGGTTTTGGTTTTGGTTTTTATGAGACAGGGTTTCTCTGTATTGTTTTGGAGACTGTCAGTCCAGCCTGGCCTCGAACTCACAGAGATCCGCCTGCCTCTGCCTCCCGAGTGCTGGGATTAAAGGCATGCGCCACCACCACCCGGCTAGAGTAGACATTCTTGTTGATATTTTTTTCTAAGATATCATCTTGCCATCTAGCCAAGGCTAGCCTCAGCTTCTCTAGGGCTAAGTTACAGGCATGACAACTACGTCCAGTGAGGGTGTATGCTTTGATATTTGGTCACGGGTCCAACTTTGTCCTGTATCCCTAATATATAAGAACAAATATTTGGGAGAGCTACTTGCTTTCAAACAGTGGAGAGCCCAGATGTTAAACACAAATGACCCTCTATACTAAGACAAGTATAATTGCTAGGATATTATTTTAGGACAAGAAATGGAGTTTTTGGGTTTTTTTTTTACCTTGTGAAATAAGACCTCAAGGATAAGCAAGACAAACCAAAAGAAGTTGCCTTTCTATACGTGTGTGTGTGCATGCACATGTGCGTGCATGTGTGCGTGTGCGCGTGCACGCACATGTAAATCAACTATAGGATAAACAACACTGCAACTAGATCCAAATGCCATCCATTCGTGCGTGATACATGCATAAGCAGCTATGAGGAGCATCTTCCCAGCCTTGTGCTTTATGTAAAAGGCCACTTTGTTCAGCATGAGCAACAGAAAGGGACCTACCTTCCACACACATCTCCCCTTCCAGTCCTGCACATGAAGGTGACAACGGGGAATGATTCTTGGGGACACACGAGGCTGCTCCGGGTAAAACCCTCAGCTTCACATGGCAGAATCAGTGTGTCAAATAGTGTCGGAGGACTGACACACCAGCCCCAGCCCCCACCCCCCGTGTTTCTCCGCCAACTTTGGCCAGTCACCCACCACACTGATCTTCAGTTTGCCCACTAGAAAACTCAAATACCCCTTTGTCAACACCAGAAGTGTTACCAAGAAGGTCCTCTGCAACTGGAAGTTATTATATCTCCAGTAACTTCACCAGTCAAAGAGATACAATCACTTATCCCAGGGAAGAAAGTGATACACATTACGTTCTGCTCAAAATAATTTGGCTCCTGATGCAAGATCCTAAAGGAATTCCTAGCTGTTTACCAACCGGCAAAGGCAATTCTCCAAGGTTCCAGGTCAGTCCCATTCATGAGTCATAATATTGTGACTTATGCTAGGGTTCGCTCACTCTTTTCCAAGCACTAATGAGCTGCTCTGTTTCAGGCCCTTGGGACTCGACTGATGATTTTGTCCCTCTAAATTTTCTGCCCTGACAGTCTTCAGTTCCACTGGATTGTTCCGGGAGTGTTCAGCCTGTGCTGTCCACACAGGGCAGACTCACACCTGCTTCCCCAGGGCCTGTCATACTTACACAAACAATTTGCCTCTCTGTCTTCCATGGTTCTAAACCATGTCCAACTCACCAGGGTCTTTCTGAATGGCAGAGGATGGCTGGGTATGGGTGACAGGAGCTGATCTCTGAGCATTGGCCCTGCCACCTCACCTCTAACCCCTCAAGCTATGTATCCCACCCCCCACAGGCCCCACATAGTGGACCCCACTCCCTAGAGTTAACTGCCCATGTCCAAGAGCCATGATACATTCTTAGATTTGATTGGCTGTAAAATTATCTAGGCTTACTTGTTCCATGGAGCTCTTTTATTTTAGTGGACAAATTAACAGTCTGGCTAATTAACAGGTCTTTTAAAAAATCGCACACGTGTTAAGCTTTCACACTTAGGGGAGAGAATTGAAGAAGAAAGCAGCAGTTTTATAGGTTTCCTGGGGACAGCATTTTATTCTGCGGCATGAGAGATGATCAGGCTGGAAGGAGCGCATGTGTACATCTTAAAACCCAAACAGATCTCTCTTGCAACATGTTTATATCCACATGTTTTTACCCCTGTGGTGGAACTGAGGGCCTTTTGTCCTAGCAAATGGCCCAGACAGAGGCTTAGCGGTCAGTTGAAAGTGAGGGCCCTCCTCCTGTCACTCAGAAGTGCCTCTGTGCTGGGCAGAGATCACCCGTCATGTCTTAATCTGTGGGTCCTAATGAAAAGCAGTAATTATGATCCGCAGATAGAGAGTCCCTCCCCTAACTCGGCGCACTAATTAGCAGTGACATTTGTCAGACTAGCTGTCTTGCAGCAAAGGGCCTGGAAAGCAGAATTAATGCAGCCGTTCCCATGCACGGAAGATGCTCTGCTTGTAAGAATAATCAACCTTCTCACCTCCTCTCTCCTAAGAAGGATGAGTCTGAAGGTGGCATGAAGACAAATTCCCATCTGTGGTCTGTCCCAGTTGGAGTCAGGTTTGCAAATTCTAAGGCCTACAGGTGCGGGTAGGCAGCTAATTTTAATGACGAAGTGAGCTTGGTGTAAGAAACACACAGCCTACTCAATCTATTCTTTCTCTCCCCACTCTTTACAGAGACAGGCTCTGTGATGAGAGAACAGCACTGCAGGAGTGGTGAGGGGCCAACCCTTAGCCTTGATGTCACGGAGGTAATAAGGAGTGGGTGGCAATCGCAAGCCGGAGACCATAGGACAAGCCATGCAACGAAGGTCCCCCTGCTCCAATCGTAACGTCACGCAGAAAACAGAAACGCAAGCCTACCATTGCCAACACGGTTGATTTTTATGAGAGAAGCCAGGAGTACGGGGAGCTATGCCAAAATTTCCTGATTATTAAATGCTGATAAATCATGTCTTAAAACACACGATGCCTTTGCACTGGAAACCGCACTTCTCAACCAGTCGGGAGCTGTGGAGGGGACCTTGGTCGCGGCTCGGGCTGACCGCTCTCTGACCTCCCCGGGCTGCGCCAGGGCGCAGAGGCTCAAGATGCTCCCACGCCAACGTTTTGTGAGTGCCGGCTTTCCAAAGTATTCTCCAAGTGACAGGACACTCTGGCTGGGTGACCCATCACATCCCACTCCCTCATCCTCAATCCTAGGAGGATAGCAGAGACGAACAGCCATGCAGAACACACAGGTAGACAAAGCAACAAGAGACCGAGCTGGAGTAGACCCGCGGTACAGGGGTCAAGACCACACACTAGGTAACTTCCCTCGAAACAGCGCCTCCTGCTGGCACACAATCCTGGAAAATATCCGTGAGGTGCCCCGTGCCTTTCCCAGATTAGTGCCCTTTGACCCTCTCCCTCCATTCCTCTTCTCTGAGGCCTGTCACGGTGGTTAATGTTCTCTCTGCCTGATGCCCTTGCAGGCACCTTTTCAAGGAGGATTAGATGATGTTTTGCTCCTCAAATACCCTCTAAACGGCCCGATTTTCACTTGTAACTCGATCCAAAGACCAGAACTTGATTCTAATCTAAATCCTAGATGAAAAATATATGTGGTCAGAACATGTATTGGAAAGCCCACGTCAATCAAAAACGTGTTTGACTACCAGTACCAGAAATCTGACCCCCACAGAGTTGATTCATTGCTACGCAGCACTAAGTCCGAAAGGGGATTATTACAGAGTTAGTGCGGGAGCGCAGGAGTGTCAGGGTGCTGGGTCAGCATTCTGCCTTGCTCAGCACTGTCCAATCACATTCGTATGACAGGACAGCACAGCAGCCACAGACAAGCTTACACTCGGAAGCTGAGCCTTGAAGGAAGGGACAGAGAAGAGGCTTTCCCTTCCTGGAGATCTGAGTTTTTAATTCAGAATCAAAACTGTTTTCCCAAACCTCCAGAAGGTGTCTCCTCTCCTCTTTTCATGCTTTTTTCCTTCCCTGACAGTTCCATGGATGCCCCAAGATGTGTGAGAGACTGGAAAAGAGAAAAACTGTCAGATACCTGTGGGAGTAGCACAGCTGGCTAGCGTCAATCCTAACAGTCCCCAAGGCTTCCAAGGGAAGCATCTCTACTTTCCCCCAACATATCCCATCAAAAGAAAAGTCATGGTCACGTGACTCCCGCTAAGGAGGCAGAACGTGACACAAAATTAAATTAATAAAATAAAGCTAATTATCAAAGCACGGTGACATATATGCAATAGTTCTGAAGGAACGGCTATAAATAGTCACCAGTTCCGAAGCCTGGTTTATTGAAAATGCATCGAACTTCAGGGTGCACCTGGAGAGATGGCTGCTGGAGCCTAGAACAAGTGGCTACCTCTTAGCAGTCTTTTCTAAAAGTAGTTTATGACTGTGACTTTTTAACATTGTGGTCAGAGTAAGCTAACAAGAGAAAGGGTGATAATGGGTCAATTAGGAGAGATTGGGGTTCAGGTTAGCATAGGGTAAACACAGGAGGCTGGGTGGTAGCACAGCAGTCACTCCAAGGAGGCGATGGAGAGAAACTCCATTTGCAGCATCAGGCGCATTAATGATGCAAGACTCAGCTATAAGGAGGATAGCAAGCTGGCAGGGAGAGAGCAGAGCACAGGGAAGCATGCCCCCGATGAGCGCTGCACAGCCTTTGACCTCACACGCCAATGCAAAGTCCCTAGATTTCATATGGAATCCCAATAGTTTGTAGCCATTTTCCATTCAAACAGCATATCTGCCTGCAGCCGGATGCTAAGTCGGGCACTATAATAGTGAATGGCCTGCCCAGGAATATGTGCATGTGTGTACATGTGTGTGTGTGTGCCCATGTATGTGAAAGACTGGACATCTGAGGTTTATTACTAAGGCGCTTAAAAATTTGGGTCTATATGTGCTGGTGATTAGTTGGAACAGTAACTTTTTAAGATCCAGTTTCACACAACTACTCATTGTGATGGACGCCTATAAACTGAAAAATTTCCCAACTGATAGGAAAGTCACACAGTTCAAACAAGGTAACCCTCACATCTAACTATATGGAAGTCTGTTTTTAAAGGGGAGTATCAATGTAAGTAAGAGAAGCCTAATATCTTAGTCATATAATGTCTTAGTCATAAATAAAAGTTTCCTGCTTTACTGACTTTAAATGAATTAATGAGTTGTCACAGGGGTGAGGATTCAGGGTTCTTTATAGAAGAGCCGATTTTAGTCTGAGTATGGGTCAGTGATAGGGTTTTTGTTTTTGTCTAGAATGAATGTACCAGACCCTGGGTTCGAGGGACGTATGGGATGGGGGGAGAGGGGGAGGGAAGAGAGGAGACAGGGAGAAACAGCAGAATAGAGAGGAGGGAGGGGGAGAGAGAGGAGCATGGATAAGTAACAAGTTTCTCTCACTCTCCCAAGCTACTTTCTGTGTAGGGAGGTAGAAAGGGAGTGGGGTGGCCTCTTAGAGAGGAACCTCGGGACCATGCTGTTGAACATCTTTAAAACTGAGGATGAGCAGAAAAAAACATAGCGCTGTCTTAGGATGACAACGAATCAATGTGGAGAAAGAGGGGCCACGCTATTGAAAACAGATTTGGGGAATTCTTTGAAATCTGCGCATACAAGGTAATGCGTGCTGATATAAATGATCCTGTCTTCCCATGTGGGATTAGGTACTATCAGGGAATAGCATGGGGGGCAGGTTTCTGAGGATCTCTAGGCATTGTGACGCTAAGAACAAGGCCAGGAGAAGGCTGGCCAACACACACACACACACACACACACCAGACACCAGACACCCAGACACTAGACAGTCCTGCCTTTTCCTTTATGCAAGCTGTGGCATGTCAGTCTTTAAAATGCTATCATAGAACTGTATTTCCAGATAATGCAAGAAAAATGGCATTTCCAGGATGTACCAGCTATATAGGAAGACAGAACTCCAAACAGCCGGGCCCTAGCCAGGGTGGTGTCATAAGTTTGCGCCTTTCCATCCAAAGGAAGGCAAGCTCTTCACCTGGTTTGGTTCAGGGCACCACTTATAGTCTATGGTGCTATAGATGCCTTCCTGCAATAATGTTTACAATATACAAGACAGAATACAGCATACACCACTAAGAAAGTATAAACAGGATGCTAATTATCAAAATACTTTAGGCCAAATAACAAAAGCAGGGACTGTTTGCTCATTTTTAATATAATAAGCAACAAAGGCTCATGAGTGGCAGAAGAATTCTATAACTACAAAGCTGTGATGATAATAAATGACACTTTAATATATCAGAAAATGATGTAAAATAAAAACACCTGTGATATCCATGATGACATTTATAATGGATTAAAATACTATAATTCAAGTAACTGCTAATAAAAATAAAGATACAATTTCCCCAATGAAATTCATAAAATGCTTGTATTTTTCCCACAAGCTCCTTGGAGACCTGGGAACCCCAGAATTTCACTCATTCCATAACTACAAGGGTTGAGGAAAGACTTTAATCTATGGTTATTATGTGATGTATTTACTATAAACATATGTCACATGTCCATTAACACAAAGGTAGGTGAAAAGAACACAGAAACTATCAGCAAAGTGAGTTTAGGGTTAGAAAAAAAGAGTAATTTTACAATAAGATTTATAAAAACGTATACCTTATTATCTCCAAAGGTGGTATTGACTTGAAATAGGAAAAGATCCAAAGTAGGTTTGGACAAATTTTATAAAATGCTCCTAAGAGATCAGGGCTAGATGTAATTTAACCTTTAAGGTCAACAACAGAGAATGCAACAGAATCTTAAATGTCACTCGTAGTAGAAGACAATGGTGGACACCATGGGTCTGAAGCAATATTTCAATATTTTCCTCCTCCAAGATTCAATTTCATTCCAAATCAGTTGAATGGAAAGAGGTATGAGGTCTTATGACCAAAGTAGCAAGATTCAAGATTCTGATTTCTAGCCAGGAGCAAGTCTATAACTCCAGCACTTAGGAAGCTGAATCAGGAGAAGGTAAAGTCAGCCTGGCTGGTCTACACAATGGGGTCGAGGCCAGCCTGGGCTACACAAGTTCTGAGGCCAGCACAAATGGAATGAATGAATCAATGAATCAATCAATCCAAGTCCTGGTACAGATCCAGGATAAGTTCAATGGCAGAGAGAGAATATGACATTACTCAGCCACAGGCTGAAACCTTGTGTAACCTTTATTTATTAAAACAAGTACAGAATGTCTCTCTAGGTCTACCTGACTCTCCCTTCTTCCTATCCATTATCTGGACACCCCATGTCACTCAAACATTAGCAGTTCTTGGCAAAGCTCTTACAGCATCTTCCCCTTTAAGAAAATCAGTGACCTCCATCTACTCTGGATTTCCTTGATTTATGTCAGATGCATGACTGACGAAAGGTTTGGAAAGAGACCTTGGGGTCTCTGTGCTTCTCTGAATCTCCAGACATGGAGGGAAGCCCGGCTGGCCCTGGTTCTATTTTCCTCCTCCTATTTCCCATCCTCTGAACTCCTTCTGTTTCCTGAGTTAGTCACTGAGTCTGAACAGCAGCCAAAGCTCTGACAATATTAGCGAGAACATTTGATTCCTTTCAATAAAGTTGGAGACGGCCCTGGAAGATGATCCGCATTCCCTGAGCTGTCCCTCTGTCTTCCCTACCCAAGAAGCAGTCCATCATCTCCTTCCCATCCTGTTCATCACAGCAGCACAGAGGCTGCTTGAAGAGGCTGGTTGCTCCCATGTGCCTGACATTACTACATTTTTTCCATGACCATGAATGACTTTCTTCTAAGCAAAACAAGGAAGAGAAAGTAGAAAATCAAAGTGGGAGGCTACTTCTAAACAGAAAACTATTAGAATCTCTTAACCTGCGAGGATGTTCACAATCCGTTCTCACAAAGTGGGGATAAGACAGCAGACCTGGGGGTCCATAGCAGTGTAAGAAGTGAGAGAGCAAAGCGACATCTTGGGAAGAGAGGGTACAAGGGAGTGGCATGGGAATAACGTGACAGGAATAGAATTGAACGGTCTACACCACCATAGTGATAAGGGGTGGGGGGGTGGGACACAAAGATGGGATGTCTAGGGTTGGAAGCACCTAGGACTGGAAGAGATTTGACTTTGGAGGCTGCTAATGGGGGACAGATGTGGAGACATAGGATTAGGGTACCAAGGAATAAAAGCTGCCACCCCCCCCCCAATGAAGATGGCTTGTTGGTACCCATACTTGTATACACAGACTCCTGAACTCATTTTGTTTTGATATACTACGTTGTGGAGGGCACTTTACTATTTTGTCAAAGCTCATGGTAAAGCCTAGCACATGCCTGTAACCCCAGCAGTTGGGATACTAAGGCAGGAGGATCTTGAGTTCTAGGTCAGCTTGAATGCTATAAGAAGATCCTGTCACAAACAAACAAGCAAACAAGCTTAGGTCCATTTCATACCAAACTCTGGAGTTGGATGAGAGTGAAGGGAACTCTGTACCTCAAGGCTAGCAAATCACCAGGAACATCTCTACTGAGTGCAGTATTTCCCTGGCAGTATGAAGTCTTAAGTACTCTTTGAGGATAGCTTAATCTTAGGAAGAGCAAAACAAACAATAACACTACAGTATTCAGATTATATTAAGCCCAAGGAAAAAAACATGTTAGTGTGCAAATTTTATATATTGCTGCTGCCTCCTAGTGATTTTATACACACAGACTACAGACTGAAACAAGGGAACGTGGTGGGTAGGAGGTGGACCGTAGATTTCTGTGAAGCGTCCATGAGGAATCACATCAGTTCTCAGTCTTGCTTTGCGAAAAAAACTCAATGCTCACATTTCACTCCTTCATTTTATCCTCTATGAGGTAGAACGGGTAGGCTTATTCTCGTTGAGCTAATGAGGAAATTGAGACTACAAGAGGTAATGAGACTTCCTCAAGGTCAAATGGCTATTAAGGGACAAAGCAGCGTCTTCTGGCATCAAGTCCAACGATCATTACATGATATTTTGTCCATCGGTGTAACTAAAATGAACCTAATGTCTTCCTCTTCTTTCTGGTTTGATTTCATCCACATAATTAATATTTATTAAGTGCCAGTTGCTGGAGAAAGGTCGAAAAAGACAGGGTTACGTTCTTAAAGAAGGGTACAGAAAGTGAACAAATGACCGTGAGAGAGAAACTGAAAGGAGTCATGGGGCTTCTTACACGTAGCATAGGAGCAGAGTCTGGAGCCACCAGAGACAGCAGTCATAGCTGTTTTGAATTTTATGCAAGCCTTCTAAATAATGTAAATATCTTTTGAGAATAATCAGCCCTGAAAATAAGCCACAGTCTTAGGAAGCCAAGTGGGAGAGGGATGGTTCTTCTCACAGGGAACAACTTGTAGAAGGTAAAA
>NW_024429200.1:1305000-1477500 GCF_017639785.1 Mesocricetus auratus
CCAGAAAGTCCTATGAGTTTGAAGACTTACAGCAGTCTTCCTGTGAGAGCAGCAGGGTGGATTGGTATGCACAGACCAAGCTGGGACTCGCACGCACTTTATCGGAGGAGAACGTCTACGAAGACATCCTAGGTAAGAGGCCAAAGCGTGCACGGAGGGCTGCGAGTGGATTCTGTCCGAGACAAAGAGTTGGAATGGAGTTTCTGCTTGGAACACACAAGCGTGCACGTGGAGACAGACAGATCTGCAGTTAATGTGTGAGAAAGCGGGGTGGGCAGGCTGGGAGAGCGGGGCATGCTGGGAGACAGAGGCAGGCTGGGAGAGCGGGGCATGCTGGGAGAGTGAGGCAGGCTGGGAGAGAGGGGCAGGCTGGGAGAGCGGGGCATGCTGGGAGAGTGGGGCAGGCTGCGAGTGGGGCAGGCTGGGAGAGTGGGGCAGGCTGGGAGAGTGAGGCAGGCTGGGAGAGCGAGGCAGGCTGGGAGAGCGAGGCAGGCTGGGAGAGTGAAGCAGGCTGGGAGAGTGGGGCAGGCTGGGAGAGTGAGGCATGCTGGGAGAGCGAGGCAGGCTGGGAGAGTGAGGCAGGCTGGGAGAGTGAGGCATGCTGGGAGAGTGAAGCAGGCTGGGAGAGTGAGGCATGCTGGGAGAGTGAAGCAGGCTGGGAAAGCGGGCCTCGGTGGGCGGAAGGAGAGAGGAACAGCTGACGATGAACCGCTGAGCCCCAGCAGAGTGATTGATTCAAGAAACAGGAAGCCTGCACCTGAGGATCCAGGGCAGAATCTTGGCTCTGCTAGTTGTTAGTTTTGTGACTTCAGCTGGCGACGTAAGGGCTCAGTGTTTGAGTTCTTTGTCTCTGTAAGTTGATGGTGGCTCTCTTGCAAGGTTGCTTAAGGACTGGTGAGACTGTGAAAGACCCTGGCTTTCAACAGAGCAGTTCTGGGGGCACTTGGAGAAGTTGGGGTTCTGGGTATGCTAACGAACGTGTTGTAGTCTCACATGAAGCCCCAAAGGATCCACACGTACCCTGGATCTTTAAGCATCACCGAGGCGCTGCTGCCCCAGAAAACCCAGAACTAGAGCTGCTTTACCCAGAACTGGCAGGAATGAAAGAGAAATACCAGGCTGATGTAGAAGGAAATAATAAAAAAGAAAGCAAAACTTGCTTGGTATGAGCCTCCTCCAGGGAAGTGTGCTGCATAGGAATCCTCTCAGTTGAAAAACAAAACAAAACAAACTGGTTTTGTATCACAGGAATAGCTTGTACAAGATGGTATAAAACTTAGACATGTTAAATTCACTCATCACACTTTAACTGTCATAAACACATTAACTTAGAATCATGAGTAAAAGCTCAATATAACCTTAAAGCCAGGAAAGAGCTGAAGAGAGTGGGCAGCCCACGTGAGGGCTGCGTAGATGCACGCAGACAGTCATCAGTACCGGAAATGGTCCTGAAAGGAGGAAGCCCGGGAGGCAGGAGGGCCTAGCAGAGCTGTTTGAACCACAGTGTCAGGCTGGGTTCCCCCCTTTGTAACAAGATAACAAAGGTGGTTTGGGGGAATCTGCAACCCAAACTGGCTTCTCCTTTCTGCTCCCAGGGTGGCTTTGTTACCAGTGGGGCTTCCCGCTGTCACCAGGCTCCCAGCTCCCTGGGATCTAAGGCTTTCCTCTGTAGAACCAGAGCCTTGGGCCTGCAAGTCCCAGCAAAAGTCCGGAGTCACTCTGGCCAGACCAGCTTATGTTCCATTTTCATTTTCGGAGCCAGAAGTGACATTCAGTAGTTGCCTTAGGCCTGGGCTGGCTGTCAGATCTCCTGAACTCACCTCAGAGGCAGACAGAGCAGCAAGCCCAGAGACTGGGAATAGCGTTTATTTGATGCAGCTACAAGTGAGGAGATGGGAAGTTGCCACCTAGTGAAAAACCAGGGTCTGCTGCCACAAGGGAGCATGAAGGAGGAGGCCAAGATGGCGGCCCTAGTGGTCCCATAAGAAAAAGTCCAGGGGCCAGAGATGGCTCAGCAGGTAAGAGCACTGGCCGCTGTTGCCAGGGACCCTGGTTCAGTTCCCAGCACTCGCTCACACGGAGGCTCACAACCATGCGCGACTCCAGTTCCAGTTTGTCACCCTCTTCCGGCCTTCTCAGGTATCAGGCACACACGGCGCATGGATAATATGTGTAGGCAAAACAGCACTCACATAAAATAATTTTTTTTAGAGAGAGAGAAAAACGAAGTGCTAACCCTCCTAACCTGTTCTGCCATTGATCGCAGATCCACCCATGAAGGAAAACCCTTATGAGGACATCGAGTTACACGGCCGCTGCCTGGGCACGAAGTGTGTCTTGGCTTTCCCGGCTTCTCCCACATCCTCCATCCCGGACACGCCCACCAAGGTACCTCAGTCCCTCCCGTGCACCTGTGTCTGCCTTACCCAGCAGCCGGGCTGGGCTCCTGCAACCAGCCCTCTCCACAGAGCTCCCTAAAGTACCCTTGGGTCCCTAGCTCAGGACACTTCCCTAAGTCGGTCACTAAAAAGCAAGGCATTCATTCAAACGGTCCTGAGCCAGGAGTAGTGGACCACACCTGCGGTCCCAACACTTGGAACCAGAGGCAGGAGGATTGGTACTCAAAGTTCAGAGCCAGTCTTATTGACGTAGTAAGTTCCAGCGTAGAGTAGCTTAAGAAAAGACAGCCATAGACAAACAGGTAAATAAGGGCATCTTTTTTTTTTTTTTTTTTTTTTTTTTGGTTTTTCGAGACAGGGTTTCTCTGTGGCTTTGGAGGCTGTCTTGGAACTAGCTCTTGTAGACCAGGCTGGCCTCAAACTCACAGAGATCCGCCTGCCTCTGCCTCCCAAGTGCTGGGATTAAAGGCGTGCGCCACCAACACCCGGCTTGTGCACACTTTTTAAAAGGTTTCTTTATTTGACAGGTGTGGTGGCACATACCTTTATTCCCAGCCCTCAGGAGGCAGAAGCGGGTGAACCTTTTGTGAATCTGAGGACTGCCTGCTCTACCTAGTAAATTCCAGGCATCCAGACCTACAATGAGACCCTATCTTAAAAAAAAAAAAGTACTTACAATGTTTTTTATGTATAAGAGGGCATCAGACCCCTGGAGCTACAGGTGGTTGTGAGCCTTGTGAGCCCTCGTGTGGGTGCTCAGAACTGAACCCACATACTCTGTGATAGCTCTTAATCCCTGAGTGACTATCTCCTAACGTAAAGAATATATGTATTTGAACACTCGTGCCTGTTTGTACATGTCCAGAATATTTCCATTGTCAGGGTTTGTCTCCAGCCGAGAAATGCACTGTATTCCTGTAGTCCCCCAGGGCAGAGTCAGCATTTGCTGGAAGGTGGGGTAGGTCTTCACAGGGCGTGCTTTCTACACCTGGTATCAGCTAGGGAGGAACTCTTCCAGCCTCAGATCTAGAAGAACCGGGGACATAAGCTATTGTGAGGGGTTAGACTTACGGGCCCGTGTGAGCTGCCTCAGCATTTGCCTGAACCAGCCAACTTTCACACGGAGAAGACTCGTCATGAGGAATGCGTGATCAGCAGCGCCTTGGGAGCGCGTATTGTGTTCTCGGTTGGAGCATGGATGCGTCTAGGATTTAGACACTTCTTTAGAAAAACTAAACAAGGGCCGACAAAGCTGGGCAAACCTTGGAGCCTGGGCCACCACAGCGGCCAAACTAGGGTAGCAGTGACGGCAGTCAAGCTTTCTGTCCGGGCGTGGTTGTCCTGGGTAGTACTGTGCCCTGGCCAGTGCCCCTGACACTGCCGGCTTTAGGGCTCATGCAGTGAAACTGGGGCTCTGCATCTGACGTTCTTTACTCCGTTCTCACGTCTGGGTGTCTGGTCTGTGTCCCTGTCCCAAGGGACAGCTGCAGACCGCCGCTTCCTCCCGTCTAGCTCATCGGCTATTCACGGAGCATCCTGCCACATCTGGGCTGCATCTGCGAAGTTAGGAGTAGCAGAGGCAACCCCTCTGTGTTGAACTCCCCTGCTAGTCTCAGAGAGCTCTAAGCCACCTTCGGGGTGTTCGTTTAATTAGCTCCTGCCCTGTCCCAGTGGAAAGGGAGGGACAACTGGACAAAGTCTCCTTAGAAAAGAGCAGATGTGCAGCCGGAGCAGATGCTGTGAGGTCTGTGTGTGTTATATAACCTTACCTACTACTGTACCCAGAATGTGGCAGCAACTCAAAAAGAAATTGTGTGAGTGTGTGTGGCGTATGCTTGTATGCTCTCCTGTGTGGGGGTGCGTGGGTGTACTACATATGTGCACTGCACACGTGCGTGGAAAGGTCTTCTTCAGCCATTCTCCACTTCAGTGAGTGGGTGAGAGTCTTCCTGTGTCTGGAGCTATGCCACTCTGGCTAGCCGGCTTGCTCAGGAAATCCCGTCACTGCCTCCTGGGCTCCAGGCTTCCGGACGGTGCCGTCACACCTGCCCAGCTGTGTGTGGGGGTGCCGGGGTCTGAACTGCAGTCCTCAAACCTGCACAGCAAGCATTTTATCCACAGAGCCACCTCCCAGACGGGGTGGGGCATGGGCGGTGGGGGTCCTTACTCTGTCTCGCTCTGGCTGGCCTCACACTGTAATTCTCCTGCACCAGCTTCCTGAGTGTTGTGATTATACAGATGTGTGAAACTACAGCTGTCAAGGACCAGTTTTTACGTCAGAGAAAGAAAGACGGTGCTACCCGGAGGCAGTCCTTTTCCTTGTTTGGTTTTCCTAAAATATTATGGCACCTGTTTAGCTAAAAAGGGCTAATGATCTTGGCTTCAGTCCACGATCTCTCCCTCTGAGGAGGCTTCTTGCCACCTCCTTCCCGTCAAGATGTCACATGCCAGGACCCGTCACAGCCCCCTGCAAACAACCCACGAGGCTTGCACGGGGAAGTCAGACTTCAGGCCGAGATCGTCCGTGTCTGCTTCTCAGCCTCTACAGGTTTTCCTCAGTGTCCAGTGCACTGGAAAGGAGATAGGGTCGGATTGGTCACTGTGCAGGCTGGTGTGAGGTCCTTCTATTAACAGCAGAATCTGCTAGACAGCAGCCTGAGAAAATACCACCTTTAAGGCCCGACAGTGGCTGCCCTTTCATGCTACAGTTAGGGTAGCCTCTTGCCGGTTGCTGTTTTTTTGTTTGTTTGTTTGTTTTGTTTTGTTTTTGTGTTTACGAGACAGGGTTTCTCTGTATTGTTTTGGAGGCTATCGGTCCAGCCCAGCCTCGAACTCACAGAGATCCACCTGCCTCTGCCTCCTGAGTGCTGGGATTAAAGGCATGCGCCACCACCGGCCGGCCAGTTGCTGGTTTTTATGAGTGAAGTTGTAGGAGATTTTTATGGACAAGGCTGTATTGCCCTACTCAGTCCTCGGTACGTTACAGATGCTGCGTATGGACTCGGCATGGCTGAGAAGCTGCAGCGGGGAGGGCCTGGCCCGCCCTGCTGTACAGACTACCTGCCTTTGAAGATGAACTCCACTGGCTCCTACTAAGCCTAAGCCTCACACCCTTGCTTTCAAAAGCGTCAGCCAACAGGCATCTTGACTGTGGTACCCTTTCCCCCTTGGAGCCTCATCGACCTGGGTAAAGACTCCTGGTCAGAAATTTGCTTCTTCCTACCCAGCCTCAGGCTGTGCTGAATGCTTGAGAGGCTCGCCCCCGTGTCTGCTGTCCTCCCTCCTGTCAAACAGGAAGCCGCTGCAAGCCCACTCCTCCCCAAAGCTCCCTGGACAGTTAGATAAGCAGGTGCTCTAGGACACGCCGGCTCCCTTCTCCCCAGCAGTGACGGCCTGGGTGCGGCCTGCACACGGCTCCTGCCAGGCTCCTTAGCGTGCTGTCTGGAGTCCGGTACCCTGTTTTGCTTGCTTCCCTTCTCAGATCTTTTCATGGGTCAGATACCCGCTGATTGCCAGCTGTTGTGTGTGTGTGTGTGTGTGTGTGTGTGTGTGTGTGTGTTTCAGCGCCAAGAGCATTAGGGCGTTTTCTTGGGCTTCATCGCAGGTGGAATTAGGCTAAGAAGCCTGCCTGTTCCTGTGCCAGGGTGATAAAGATGCCCATACTGTTCTCAGCCGCTTAGCCCTCTACTGTTGGGAGCTTCCTGTGCTGAACGACTCCTTGCTTCTCGTAGACATATATGATGACAGGAGAGCCGGCCACGGGCCAGATAGGAGTTTTTGTTCCTGGAAATATTGGAAAAGAAAAGGCTCTGAAGTTGTAAATACGTCCTACTTGGAACTAAGCGAGACTGGGAAATTCAGTGGAACAAACTAGGCCTATTCTGTGAGTGCTTAAGGTACGGTAGATATGGCTCTGTAAATTAATTGAGAAAGAAAGACTCGTTCATTAAATGGAATAAGGATAAGTTAGCTCAGAGGGAAATGATTTAGATTACCATACCATGAAATAAATTACTGACGGATTAATGAATAAACTATGTTCAAAAACAAACCAAGGAAATCCAGACAAAAAGAGAATCCAGTATTTATTAAACATCTAACAAGAGATAAATTTTCTTTTTTTTCTGAATTTTTCTCATGTATTCATTTGCATATAGTATGTATATACACCCAAGTACTATTTCTCCCAGTAGCCCGTGGGGGTCAGAAGAGCCTGCATGAGTTGATTCTCTCCTTCTACCATGTGGGACCCAGGGATCCAACTCAGGTCCTCAGAGTTGGCAGCTGCTGAGGTATCTCGCCAGCCCAGGAGAAAGATTGTCTAGGTAAAGGATGAGGGCATCAGAGGGCTACAGAGATGACTTAATGGATAAGCACACTTAACTTCTCTTGCAGAGGACTGGAGTCTGGTTCCCAGTACCCATGTCAGGCTGTTGACAATGGCCTGTAATTCCAGCCCCAAAGGCACGTGATGTTTGTGGCCTCTGCAATCACTCACACTCGTGTACACAGACACACATGCACACACCTGATTAAAAAATAAATCAGACACTGGCAGGGCAGGGACAAAAAAAATGAGAAAATAAATCTTTTAAGAACCGGAATGAAGGGGCTGGAGAGATGGTTCAGTGGTTAAGAGCACTAGCTGCTCCTCTTCCCAACACCCGCATGGTGGCTCACAACCACATGTAACTCTAGCCTGTTCCAGGGGATCTGACACCCTCTTCTGGTCTTGGACACAAGGTACACATGTGATATACATACATATATGCAGGCAAAATACCCATACACATAAAATAAATAAGTAACTACATAATATTTATTACAAAAACAAAACAGAGTCTGGCGGGTGGTGGCGCATGCCTTTAATCACAGCGCTCGGGAGGCAGAGGCAGGTGGATCTCTGTGAGTTCGAAGCCAGCCTGGTCGAGTTCCAGGACAGCCTCCAGAGCCACAGAGAAACCCTGTCTCAAAAACAAACAAACAAGCAAAGCCAGGTAGTGGTGGCGAACACCTTTGATCCCAGCACTTGAGAGGGGGGCAGAGGCAGGCGAATCCCTGTGAGTTCAAGGCCAGCCTGGTCTACGGGGAGTGAGTTCCAATACAGGCTCCAAAACTACACAGAGAAACCCTGTCTAGAAAACAAACAGTCAAAAAAAGCAAACCTGACAGACAAGTGGTTAGATGAACGACAGGGGAAAACATGAACATATTTTAGTCTAGAAAAAGTGACAAAGGTCTGGAAAAGTGACAAAGGTCTGGGGTTGGATAGCTCAGTGGAACAGCCTCGTGTACTCCAGATCCTCCGTGTGCCCCCCCCCAGTACCATAAAAGCAAAACAGTTGTGCAAACATCTTATTCCCCGAGATGAAAGTGTGAATACGGAGGAGCCGCTTGGCAAAGGGCACTTAGAGAAAACTGACAGACACCAAGATAGTCAGAAAAACAAAACGGCCCCCAAAGGGAAAAAGGCAGCCAGCATAGCATCAACAACACACATTAGGTAGGGAAAATACGAGCACCGACAGGAAGGAGGGCCAAGGACAGTGAATGCCCACTGAGTGTCAGGCACTGTGCCGGATGCTGCCGTCTTCAAACACACAGAGTCAGCGTGCCGTGCCTTGCTTTTATTTTTTAGATTTATTTATTATGTATACAGTGTTCTGCCTGCATGTATGCCTGCAGAACAAAAGATACTACATCTCATTACAGGTGGTTGCTGAGCTACCACGTGGTTGCTAGGAATTGAACTCAGGTCCTCTGGAAGAGCAGCCAGTGCTCTTAACTGCTGAGCCATCTCTCCAGCCCCTATGGGCCAGCAAGATGGCTCAGTGGGTGAAAACGCTTGCTGCACGTGCCTGACGAGCTGAGTTTGGTCCCCCAGAAACCAGGTAAAGCTGTAACGCTTGGAGGGAGGGAACGAGCCGGAAGCTGTTCCTCTGGTGTTTTCATGTGTGCGGCAGCACATGCGTCCACATGCACATCCTGTGCTCACATGCTCGTCCACATGCACACCCTGTGCTCACATGCTCAGTAGTAGACAAGTGGGTAATTCTGAGATGCCAGATGTGGTGGTGAGCATCTGTGCCCCAGCCCTCTTATGATTAGATGAGAGGCAGAGACCCGAGGACCATCAGGATTTCTGCGTGTGCAACGCAGGGGCAGAAACAAGAAAGACCCAGCCTCAAAAGCAAGGAGAGAACTGAGTCCTGAAAATCTGGCCTCTGCGTGCATGAGTGATGTGCATTTACAGTAAATAGTTGTTAAAAATTATAACATGAGAGGTAGCTCAGCAGATACGAGCACTGGCTGCTCTCCCAGAGGACCCGGGTTCAAGCTCCAGCACCCACGTGGCAGCTCACAGCTGTCTGTAACTCCAGCTCCAAGGGACCCTACACCCTCTTCCGGCCTCTGCTGGTACTAGGCATGTGCATGATGCACAAACATTCAGACAAAACACCTGTACACGTAAACATTGAAAGGATCTATGTCAGCTCAGGACCCCCAAGACCACGGTCTCAGCACAAAGGAGATTAATTTGCCCCAGAGGGCAGGGATAAGGGGAAAAGACAGAAGATGTAGGACCAGGGAGAAGGCGAAGGGAACAAGAGAGAAGGGAAAGGGGTATTTGCCCCAGAGTGGGACAAGGGACCGCCTCTGGATAGAGGAGATGGATGTGGCCCGTAGGCAAATGGCAGTTTATAAAGGTACAAGGGGAAACCCCATGTTAGGATGAGCTGTTTGATCTTAACTGGACATGCGAAGTAGGTGATCCAAAGGGGATTTTGACTGCTGGACTTCAGTACTTTGATGGCTGGAGCCTGGTCGTCAGCCTCAGGACGGGGAAGCCGTCAAGTAAGGAAGTAGACCTTGATGGCCAGCTTTAGGAGTGTAATCTAGCAGCTCTGAGTGAGGCGGAGGGAACGGGAGAGAAGGGCAGGGCCTGCCGTAGCCATGTCCGCCATGCTGGCTGCGGCTGGCTAGAGTCCCTTTGAAAATCAGTAGATTCTTAAAAATAGCCGGGCTGTGGTGGCACACACCTTTAATCCCAGCGCTCGGGAGGCAGAGGCAGGCGGATCTCTGTGAGTTTGAGACCAGCCTGGTCTACAAGAGCGAGTTCCAGGACACAGAGAAAGCCACAGAGAAACCCTGCCTAGAAAAACCAAAAACCAACCAAACAAACAAAAAATAATAACATGTATGTGAAAAGAACCTTTATATCAATGTGCTAAGTTTCGTTCTTAACAGTTGCATACTATCCCCCGTCTGGATACTTCATAATTGGTTTGCTCCACCTCTGTCAACGAGCATTTAGGTTGTCTGCAGTGTTTTGTGATTATGTGCCATGCAGAGCGTAACTCTCCTTGTACAATGTAATGTTAGCCAGATATGAGTGTATCTATCGGTGAGGGGAGTTCCTAGGGTGGGCTGGGTCAGAGGTCACGTCCATTGTCATTTCCTTAGGCTTGTCTAACTCACCCCCGTGCAGTTTGCTGGCTTCGACTCTCACCAGTGGTGCACGGAAAACACTTCCCCTCACCTTCTCACCAAAAAGTGATTAGCAAGTATTTTTACGTTCTATAGTTTTCCAGTAGGGGGAAAAAATGTTTCCATGGTGGAGTTTGAATTCGCTTTTCTTTTTGGAGAAAGCTAAGATTTTTACACTCCTACTTTGTGAACATTCTTATCTTTTGTTTTCTGTTGGTTTGAGTGGGCTTGTACTCATCAACTTGTAGTATTTATCAGGAGAGTGGACCCTCTTTGGGGTTATGAACTGTAAATTTCGTTTTTTTGAGATAGAGTCTCAAGCACCTTGTACATCTGGTCCTCCCAAGATCTAGAACCACAGCCCACACAACCATGCCAAAAGTAAAGTTCATTATTTTTATTTTGGGGGGTACTAGAGATCAAACTTGGTGTCTTGCACATGCTGGGCAAGTCCTCTAAGCTACATCCCCTGTTGGTTGGTAAACTTTTTTTTGTTTGTTTGTTTCTCGAGACAGGGTTTCTCTGTATTGTTTTGGAGGTTGTCCTGAAACTCTCTTTGTAGACCATGCTGGTCTCAAACTCACCGACATCCACCTGCCTCTGCCTCCCGAGTGCTGGGATTAAAGGGGTGCGCCACCAACGCCCCGGCTGGTAAACTTTTAAATAAGTTCTTTATTTACCTTTTGATTTGAAAGAGGCTTGTTTAGAAATAAAATCCTGGAATAGGGCTCTAGCTTGTTAGTAGAGAGCCTGTCTGTGTAAGACCCTAGACTCAATGCCAATACTACAAATAAAAAAGTTTACTTTTATCATCCAGCCTCATCTGTAAAGCCAGGGAGGCAGGTGGCTTCCTACCTGTCTGAAAGAGATTGGATTAGAGCCCGGGCGTTGGTGACTCACGCCTTTAATCCCAGCACTCGAGAGGCAGAGGCAGGTGGATCTCGGTGAGTTTGAGACCAACCTGGTCTACAGCGCAAGTTCCAGGACAGGCTCCAAAACAATACAGAGAAACCTTGTCTCGGAAAACCACGAGAGAGAGAGAGAGAGAGAGAGAGAGAGAGAGGGAGAGGGAGAGGGAGAGAGAGGAGAGAGAGAGAGAGAGAGAGAGAGAGAGAGAGAGAGAGAGAGAGAGAGAGAGAGAGAGAGAGAGAGAGAGAGAGAGGGGGGAGAGAGAGGGGGGGAGAGAGAGAGAGAGAGAGAGAGAGAGAGAGAGAGAGAGAGAGAGAGAGAGAGAGAGAGAGAGAGAGAGAGAGGGGGAGAGAGAGAGAGGATTAGATTTACATCCTTTGTCACATAAATTTCCTACAACTGAATGGTAGCACAGCATGGTTAATGTAGCAAACCCCAGGCACCCTGGGAGCCCAGCCCAGCCTGCTCAGTTAGTTCCCTGTCTCCGCCCTGGAACCTCCCACCGTGGCCCCTCTATCTGGACTTATGCCTCTCTCCTTTCTCACACAGCAGGCCTTGTCCAAGTCTGCATTTTTCCGGCAAAATTCGGAAAGAAGAAGCTTCAAACTGCTGGACACCAGGAAGCTGAGCCGGGATGCGACTGGGTCCCCTGTGAGGGCCAGCCCTCCTTCTACGCCCAGCAGCCCGGATGACACTTTCTTTAACCTCGGAGACCTGCAGAATGGCAGGAAGAAGAAAATGATCCCCAGGGTAACACATGACCTCCAGGGTTTGAGGTCTGGGAAACACCCCCCCCCCCCACTGCTCTCTCTGTAGAGGAAGTTGAGGAGAGATAGTATGAGGGCCTCTGCTTCCTGCCTCACTGTGGAACGAGGGACACAGAGAAGCCAGCGGACTAGGATAATGTGGGTCGTCTTCTCAGTTATTATTGCGGTTCTGTGTTCTTCCCCTAGGCTGTTCCTCTCCCTGTCTGCTTAGCTAGCCTTTTGGTTCCAGTCTTTTCCTGCCTCTGTGAGTGTGTGTGTGTGTGAGAGAGAGAGAGAGAGAGAGAGAGAGAGAGAGAGAGAGAGAGAGAGAGAGAGAGGGAGGGAGAGAGGGGAGTTTCACACTTGTCTAGGAAAGCACCCTACCATTGAAATATATCCCCAACTGTTTTTTTCCCCAACTTTTTTTTTTTTTTTGAGACAGGGTCTTGCTAAGTTACTCAGTGTCTGGCTTACAACTGGAGCTGGTATCCATTCAAGAGAGCTGGTCAGGGTGATTGGATAGAGGCCTAATAGCTGTGCTCTCTCTCTCTCTCTCTCTCTGGCTCTCTCTCTCTGGCTCTCTCTCTCTTGCTCTCTGTCTCTCTGCCTCTCTCTCTCTGTCTCTCTCTTGCTCCCTGGTTCTCTCTCTCTCTCTCTCTCTCTCTCTCTCTGGCTCTCTCTCTCGCTCTCTGTCTCTCTGCCTCTCTCTCTCTCACACTCACACACCAAGACCTATGCTGTTCCTATTCTTCCCAGTGTATAAAAAAAGGTCTTTTAAACATATAGCTATCTATTATTTTATGTGTAGGGGTGTTTTGCCTGTGTGTAACGTGTACCCCATGTCTGCAGAGGCCAAAAGAAGGCATCAGATCCCATAGGACTAGAGTCACCGCTGGCTGTGAGCCGACAGATTCGTGCTGGGAACCGAACATGGATCCTCTGTGAGGGCAGCCAACAGCCTCGACCACTGAGCCGACTCTGTAGCCCCAGACCCCACCCTCCCCTGCTATTTGACATGCCTCAGCTGTGCGTGGCAGATTTCCCCGTCCTTCTCGCACCCGGGTTAGCTTGGAGGCCGCCCTGTGGAAAGGAAAGGTCGAGCGTGGCCTCTGGGGCTCCGCTGAAGGTGCCTTTTAGTAACGGCGCCCGTTGGGTGGAGGACATCTGAGGACAGCTGAAACTCTCAGTCATGGAAGCCTAGAGAGTTAAAGACAAGAGACTCTTGAGACAGCCTGACCCTCATCTTGTAGATGAGCAGCGCATTGGATGAAAGAGGCCAAAGAAACGGCCTGCTGGGACCAAGATGTAGAGGGGGCCAGAAAATTAAAAGTATGGTAGAAAAACAAACTGAGTATTTCGCCAGGCAGTGGTGGCACCCGCCTTTAATCCCAGCTCTCGGGAGGCAGAGGCAGGCGGATCTCTGTGAGTTCGAGGCCAGGCTGGACCGACAGCCTCCAAAAAAAGCGTCAGGGGGAGAGCTGGGTGACACTGTGAGCCGGGAAATTGTGTGTCCCTCCCCCCAGCCTCCCAAGTGTCTCAGCTGGGTCCGCGACTGTTTAGACCCTGGCTGCTCATGGGACAGTGAGGACAGCCTCCTTCAGTGTGGTCACAATGATCAGAGGGCAGGCGAGGCAGGGGAAAGTGTGCCCCTCCCCATTTCCCTGGGCTCTGTCAGCCCCGGACAGCCATGCGCAGCAGGGAGGGGGTTAACGCTGGCTTCTCTTCTGCCATCTGGCAGCTGGTGTTGCGGATCAATGCCATCTACGAGGCCCGGAGAGGAAAGAAACGTGTGAAGAGGCTATCCCAGTCGACGGAGAGCAACTCAGGGAAAGGTAGATGCCTCTGCCCCACCCTGCAGGGCTGTCCTCACGACACTGAAGGCACGGTTCGCTGAGGAGGAAGCAAGTGGCCGCATCTGCCCTTCCCCTGGGACAGTGCTGCGTGCTTCAGCTGAGGGCCGCGTGTCACCTGACCCTGGCAGCCGCCTACACACACACACACACACACACACACACACACACACCCCACTCAGCTATAGCTAGGGCTCCCGCCTCTTCTTGCTGAGGTCTGCTAGAGGGGTCACCTCTCCCAGAGTCAGATCGGTTTGCTGACGCATCAAATGCAGCAGAATTTGGGAAATTGACAGACTGGACGTGCTTACACAGTTAGCAGAGCACCCCCTGCGGCCCAGAAGTTTGGGGTCCGTGTCCTGCGCTGGCACTCACATCTGCCTCTTCCTGCCTTGCTCTTTTGGTCCAGTGACAGATGAGAACAGCGAGTCCGACAGCGACACTGAGGAGAAGCTGAAAGGTGAGGAGGGGAGAAGGGCGCGGGAGGGACGGACATAGCCTGTTCAGGCACGAGCGTCCGGGAGGACCGCAGGACCTGAAGTGCGAGCGAGCAGAGGTGGGTGGGCCAGGCGGGGACCGAGGTGTGACCATTGCCCCGAGGCTCTGAGCCTGCCCGGGCATCACCCTTGGTAGTGGCTGTGAGTGTGGCAGGTAATCTCTCAAGCCCTCGGAGCCTCTGGTTCCCTGCTTACCAGAGGAAATCAGTAAGAAACGGTTGGTCCCTGGGGAATCAATTCAGTGGTCCAGGTCCAAGCCTGAGTGAGTGTTCTGAGATGTCTCAGACTCCCTGGGGAACAGAGAGGGTGGCGGGTGCTGATGAGGGTGACAAGACTCGTCCACCTAGTGGCTCCACCTAAATTACCTCTGACGCCACCCCCCACAATAAGCAAGTCTGTCCCCACTGCAGAGAACTGGCTGGGGCAGAGGTGGAAATCAGTTCTTAAGGTAGCTGGGTCTCTGCCATTGGGTCACATGGGATGTTCCCAAAGCTCTCAGCTTTAAAAGCTCCGCGCTCACCCAAACTGAAAGACGATGGAAGAGCGCAAGGGGAAATGTATAAGTCTCCGCCCCAAAGGCGGATGGAGGCGAAGCCTTGTGGAACTTCCCACTTGAGGCTTAATGGCAAAGCCCTTGCCAGTCCTGAGCCCCTGGCCTGTGCATTGCAAGTGACACTTGCCCCTTCCTCGAGTTTGGCCAGAGGCCCGAGGAAAGGATTTCCCACTGACTTTCCAGATCGCAAAGCCTGGGGGAAGGGGGGGAGAATTAGAAAAAGTACTGAAGCTAGAAATTACACAATGTGTCAGGCACCGAGCAAATTCCACATTGGCAAATGGGTCACACCAGGTCTGTGGCTTCTCCCCCCACCCCCTGCAGCTCACAGCCGGCGCCTGGTCAATGTGAAGTCACGCCTCAAGCAGGCCCCTCGGTACTCATCGCTGGACCGGGATCTCATCGAGTACCAGGAGAGGCAACTCTTCGAGTACTTTGTGGTCGTGTCTCTGCACAAGAAGCAGGCAGGGGCTGCCTATGTGCCAGAACTCACCCAGCAGTTTCCTCTGAAGGTAGGGCAGACAGGGCTCCACGGGTGGCCCGGGGACTGCCACAGTCTGGCTGTTACCTTGGATTCAGGGAGGTGAGGCAGTCTGGGAAAGACTTAAGGTCTAGAACTTTCAAAGTGAGGCCTAAAGCACATGAAAAAAACAAAACAGCAACAAAACAAAACAAAACAAAAGAAAGGGGGGGCCGGAGAGATGGCTCAGAGGTTAAGGGCACTGACTGCTCCTCCAGAGGACCCAGGTTCAATTCCCAGCAACCACATGGTGGCTCACAACCATCCGTAATGAGATCTGGCACCCTCTTCTGGTATAAACATGCATGCAGGCAAAATACTGTATACATAGTAAATAAATCTTTTTAAAAAACCTATACTGGAAAACATAGTGGGCTCCATGAAGACAGATTAAAGAATGCAAAAACTGGCAAAAGAAAAAAAAAGGCAAGGATACTCCCAGGTATGGTGGCGTAGCCTTTAAGCCCAGCACTCAAGGGGTAGAAGCAGAAGTAGGTGGATCTCTGTGTGTTGGAGGCCAATCTGGTCTACACAGAGAGTTCCAGGACAGCCAGGGCTACATAGTAAAACCCTGTCTTAAAACAAAACAGACAAACAAACAAAATCGACTTCTTCCAGGGACTGGGGACACAGCTTAGCTGTTAGAGTGCTAGAGTTTCATGAAGCCCTGAGATGATCCCCAACCCCACATAAGTGCATCAGGGGAAGTGCACACCTGTGATCCTGGCACTTGCGAGGTAGAGAAAAGGGACCAGAAGTTCAAGGTCATCTTCTAGGGTGCATAGTGAGTTCTAGGCAGGCCTGGGATACAGGATACCCGGTCTTAAAACAACAACAAGCCGGGTGTTGGTGGCGCACGCCTTTAATCCCAGCACTCAGGAGGCAGAGGCAGGCGGATCTCTGTGAGTTTGAGGCCAGCCTGGTCTACAGAGTGAGTTCCAGGACAGCCTCCAAAGCCACAGAGAAACCCTGTCTCGAAAAACCAAAAAAAAAAAAACAACAACAAAAACCTCTCACAGGCTGGAGAGATGGCTCAGCGGTTAGAAACACTGACTGCTCTTCCCCAGGCCCTGAGTTCAATTCTCAGCAACCACATGGTGGCTCACAGCCATCCGTAATGAGATCTGGTGCCCTCTCCTGGCCTGCAGGAATACACCCAGGCAGAACACTGTATACATAAGAGTCCTAAAATGAAGGGCTCTTATTAAAGCCTGCAGTGACGCAGAAGTGACTCTTAGGCTTTTAATCTGCATTAAAGTGTCACTGTGTTCTAATTCAGTCCAAACGGAATTTACATTTAGACATTCAAGTCATTTCTGCTTGGCCCCGAGTGATTATAAAGATAAATAAAACAGGTTTCCTGCCCTGTAGGAAGGTATACCAGAAGTATGCTCAAAGAGTATATACGTGCACAGAAGCCATAGGGAGGTAGGCCACGACAGTCACACAGACCAGGGTCCCAGGAAAGGGGGCGCTCACCTTGATTCGTGTTGGGCTTCTGTGAACCACCTCGTGCAGGACCCTTCCAAGGCCTGAGCTCTGCACATCTGTCTGCTGTGTCCTTTCCCAGCCAGCCCTCTCTCAGGGTGGGGTAGCACAGTGGCCCTTGAAGTAGCCACAGGCACCTCCCCGTCTTCCTTCAAACTGCCACACCTTTACTGCCCTGAAAACCCCACTGCATGAGTGTGTGCATCTTGGGGTCTCTCCCGGTTGAGGGCCCCAGTGGGCACACAGGCACGAAGGCCTGTCTTGTCATTCAGCACCGCCTTCAGTGCCCAGAGCATTGCTGTGTACACGGTAACCCTGAGTTGGCGCTCCGGGAACAGAGGCTTTAAACCGTGAACTGATCCGCTGAGTGATTGCTGAATGCTCGCCGTCTCTAGCCTCAGCCTTTGGACTCAGACCTCCACTGCAAGCCCTTTTCTAGGAGGTAGTTAGAAGGATCTCTGTGAGTTCTCCTGGTCTATAGAGTGAGTTCCAGAACAGCCTCCAAAGCTACGGAGAAACCCTGTCTTGAAAAACAAAAACAAAAAAAATCTATAAAATGAGCAAACTCATCACTTTACATCTTTTTTAAGTTTATTTTGACGTAGAGTCTCACAGAGCCAGGTCAGCCTTGAACTCGCTATGTAGCAAAGTTGCTGAGGTTATGTGTATGCACGACCACGCCCAGTCTTCATGATACTAAATGTAATCGCCAAATCAGAATTTGATTCATCCTCATCCTTCCCGTCTGTACTGCCTGAGTTCTGTCCTGAGCGCTGGAGACAGAGAGCAAACTGTCAGGATTGCTTCCCTTCTAAACTCACTGGATGGCCCAGGACCAATCACTTGCCATCCTGGGGCATGCCTCCTTCTGTCTGAAACGAGGACGAGCCTCGCTGTGTCCAGCTTCCACATTCAGTGGCCCCGTGGGGCTAGCTGGTCTCACTGTGTAATATGGTCACGCTCTCTGTAGTCACTGTGAGTGTTAGCGCACTTGGAGGTCAGAACGGCTGATGAACAGGGCTGCCTCCCATTTCCGGGAGCCGCCTTTGGCAGGGGTTGCCGTGGCGGCTCTTCCTTGCTGAGCAGAAGCGCTGTATACATTCCAGAGACTAATGTCTCTCTGAAGCATGTGATCATTCTGATTGCGCTCTCATACTACAGTTACATCGTCTTGGGGAAAACAGCCCACAGATGCTCCAAACCCTTCCCCGGGAGCATGAGCGGGTAGTCACAGCCCGAGAAGGGACAGGGATCCTTTATCTCTTTCTCCCTTATCAGGGTTCAGCCTGTGACCCTCTCCTTCTCTTTGCAGTTGGAAAAGTCATTCAAGTTCATGAGAGAGGCTGAGGACCAACTGAAGGCTATTCCGCAGTTCTGCTTCCCTGATGCCAAGGACTGGGCTCCGGTCCAGGAGTTTAGCAGGTAAGAGCCTCCGACAACGCCCCTCTCCCCAGATCTGCAGTTGGAGAGTTGGATGGGGGAGGTGAGGAGGTTTTAGGCAGCAGAGCCTGTGACTTAGGAGTTAAGCCAGCCTGATGGGCACCAGCCTAGTTTTCCCTGCGAGTTCTTAAAGATTCCCTGAGGCAAGAGACACCTTCTAAGAGGGCATTTATGAAGCCTCCACACAGTCTAGAGGTCTGTGTGTTTCAGAAACCTTCCAAACATGATCCTAATCTGGGAAAAGTTAGGGAACCGGCCCACTGTCCATCACCCGCGCGGGATGGGGAAGCATTCCAGCGGCCTCTCTAGCTGCTACTCCGATCGTGATCTGTTCACATTTCTGCTTTAGAGCATGCATGGTGTTAGCGGTCAACATTTGGCCCACCTCAGTAGGCTCATAGATGCTGAGTGCGTGAGGGACGCTGCGACCTGTGAAGTTGACCTGCAGTTTTGAAAGCAAGCCTCAAGGCTGCTGTGTAAGAGCATTTCTGTGAGAGAACCACATCTCCTAAGTCCCACCCTCACCTTCCACTAATGAAGAGACAGACACACATCCCTCTTCCTACCCTGCAGTCACAGTAGTGAGTAATTGATTGTCTGTGCCCTAGGATAGCGTGGGTGACAGAGTTATGGACCACTCTCTCGGGACATTTTCACTCTGCCCCCTTGACGTCTACTTGGGTGACTTGACAAAAGGATGGACAATGAGAACTTCTGGCAGCCGCTCCCTGCTGCGGTGGGGATGTGCCTTGGGGCTTGTCGCGCTTTGTAACCTGTTTGTGTCTTCACAACCGCAGCGAAACGTTCTCATTTGTCTTAACTGGAGAAGACGGGAGCAGAAGGTTCGGTTATTGCCGGAGACTGCTGGTTAGTACTCGCTGCCTTTCCCTCGGCCCAGCTTCCTGGAGCACCAACCCCTTGAGACTCAGGTTCCCCTACCCTGCTGGAGGAGCAGGCGGTGGCAGGTTACCAAGGAGCAAGAAGATAGGTAGCGGTGGCCCTGGTAATGTACACCTGTCACACCTGTCACCCAAGTAGCAAAGGAAGAGGTGAGCAAGACCAGCTTGTCTGAAATCATGTAACACACGTGCACCACACACACGCACATGCACCACATGCTCACACACACGTGCACCACACACACGCACATGCACACGCATACGCGTACACACATGCACCACACACTACACATACGCGCGTGCACACATGCACCACACACGCACACACACAAGTGCACCATACACCTGCACCACACTCATGCAAACACACGCGTGCATACACACATGTACACCACACACACTCACGCACACACACGTGCACCACACACCTACACCACACTCATGCAAACACACGCGTGCATACACACACATGCACCACACACACACTTAGGGGCTGGGGTTTGAAGACTCTAAGTTTTCTTCCTAGGTAGAGGTGATGTCTCTATTTCCATCAATAAGAAAAGGCTTCATTGCTGGCTTGGCAGCTTACACCTTTGGTCTTAAGATTTGGGAGGCAGAGGCAGGCAGATCTCTGTGAGTTCAAGGCTAGCCTCAAACTCGAGAGTGAGTTCCAGGATGGCCAGAGCTGTTAGACAGAGAAAGAAGCAAAGAGAGGGAGGGAGGGAAGGAAGGAAGGAAAATGTTTCATTGATTTTCCCTACCAAATTAAAGACTGTTCTCTCCTTAAGCCAAATCTCCTTTGTAGTAAAGCATTGCTAAGCAGACCCTGGTTGCTGAGTAAGGACATTCAGAATAGTTACTAGGAAGAGAAGGTTCAGGGCTGGAGAGATAGCTCAGCGGTTAAGAGCCCTGGCCACTCTTCCAAAGGATCCTGGTTCAATTCCCAGCACCCACATGGCAGCTCACAACTGTCTGTAACTCCAGTTCCAGCAGATCTGGCATCCACTGCAGGCAAGATTCCAATGTACGTTTTTTTAAAAAAGAATTCTTAAGACTGGGCCTGAAGAGCTGGCTGGGTGCCTTAGAGCACTTGTTGCTTTTGCAAAGAACTAGGATCTGGTTCCCAGAATGCACCTGGTGGCTCACAGCCACTCCTAACTCCAGCTCCGGGGTATGTGACTCTGTCTTAGAAAAGAGAGAACTGAGCTGCATGGTGTGTCTGACCCTCACGGGAGAGCCGTGCTTGCACGTACATGCCCACGCAAATAAATGCAGCAGGTATTTTTAAAGCAAGGCTGTGTGGAGGATTTTAACAGACTTCGGCGTGGTAAAGTGGGGTGACCTCACATGACCGCTCCTGGGCTGATGGTGACTCTCATGATGTCCTTATGTTTCTCTCCCAAAAAGCCTGGAGGCAAAGGGAAGCGGCTTCCTGAAGTTTACTGCATCGTGAGCCGTCTGGGATGCTTCAGCCTCTTTTCAAAGGTGAGAACTTGCAGAGAGAGGGGAGGAGACAGGTCCCAGGGGGACCCAGGAAACAGCGCCCCTCTCCTGCTGGCTTCCAGTCTTGTTATTTCGCTTATCATTGGTTCAAGAGTTGAGAGGTGATGAAGGGTGTGGCCAAGGTGGCTCACTCCCATAACTCCAGCTCTGGAGACGCCGAGACAGGAGGATTGCTGCTTCAAGGTCATCCAGGACTATATATATATATATATATATATATATATATATATATATATATATATAGAGAGAGAGAGAGAGAGAGAGAGAGAGAGAGAGAGAGAGAACCCTGTCAAGGAAGAGGATTTAAAGAACTGTGTCCTGAAGGAGAGACAGAGACTGTCTTGGTTAGCATTTCTCTTGCTGTGAGGAGACACCCCATGACCACGGCAACTCTTACAAAGAAAACATTTAATCGAGGGTGGCTTGCAGTTTCAGAGGTACAGTCCGTTATGATCATGAAGGGGAGCCTGGCCGCGCTGGGGCTGAGAGTCCTACATCTTGCAGGCAACAGGAAGTTCTGAGCACCCCCACAGTGACACACTTCCTGAACAGAAGGTGTGGCCCAGATTACAGGTGTGCCCTCCAGCCTCAAGGTCTGGGTTAAAGGTTTGTGTCAAGCAGCCTCCTCCAACAAGGCCACACCTCCTCCAACAAGACCACACCTCCTCCAACAAGGCCACACCTCCTCCAACAAGACCACACCTCCTCCAACAAGGCCACACCTCTTGTAGTGCCACTCCCTAAGAGCCAAATACATGGAAACTACCACAGAGACAGGCACAGACAAAGGAAGGGAGTGAGGGTTGTGGATCAGCGTTGTAACTCAGTCCCTAGTACACACAAAAGCCCTTGGCTGGGGGTAGCCCAGTAAGTCACATACCAAAGACAAAGAAGAAACTATGGTTTCCCTATTAGTAAGTCATATGAGCTACAGAGTCACATGATAAAGGGACACGCAGGAGAAAAGTATTGGGGCCAGTGTTGCATAGTCAGGAGCAAACGGGGCCACGTGAGCCCCCTCCCCTCCGTCCCCCAAGTGCCTGAGTCACTGTGGCGGGCCCGCTATAGCAGAGCTGAGCTGCTTTTCCGATTCTTGCAGATCTTGGACGAGGTGGAAAAGAGAAGAGGCATCTCCCCTGCTCTGGTGCAGCCCCTCATGAGGAGTGTCATGGAAGCCCCTTTCCCAGCCCTGGGCAAAACCATCGTCGTCAAGAACTTCCTGCCAGGCTCGGGGACCGAGGTAAGCTGTCAGACAGGTGGCCCCGCCAGCCAGGTCCCTGTGTTAGGAGAGGCCATGTCTTTGAGCAGGGCGTCCGGCTCAGTGGTTTCCCTGATCACTTCTCATGAACCCCACCTCAGCCGAGCCAGTCTCTCCAGCCCAGGCTTGGCTCCAGGGAGCAACCCACAAGGGCCATGCTGCACAGCATGCAGTTTCTCCAGAGACATGCACTGTGTGTCAGCGGCTTCTTTCGAAGTCCCATCAGTCATCTGTCTTCTTGGTCTATTCACATCTTAAGTCTGCATCGCTTGATAGGTTTATGACTTGAACTGGTCTTTTCAGTGAAGACCATCTTGGGCACCACTTAATATTTACTCGGTCAGACCCTGGGACCTGATGAGGAACTTGGTTTGCGTCTTTTTTTTTTTTCTTCACATCAAATAGCCCTGTAAACATGAGAACACTAGTCCCTTCCAACCTTGGACCTCTGCTGTAAACCGTTTGCTTCTAGACACAGAAGAGATGAGGGTGCATCAGGGACGTACCGGATCAACCCAGTTGTCCAGCACCGAGCAGTTGTTGGGAACCCAGAACCTTTCCATGCAGGTGTAGGAAGCTTGGCTACAGGATTGTAGCTGAGGTTACAAAGCTTGGCTGCGGGATTGTAGCTGAGGTTACGAGTTTGGAAGCCCCAGCGTGGGGAAGAGTACTAAGTGGGAGCTGTGGCGGAAGGAAAACCTAGTTTCTGCTGACGTCACTGTATAGAAGTCAGCCCTTCACAGAGAAGCATAGAGACTCACGTGCAACGTGCGGTGAACCCAGGGTCATTGGAGCGAGTGAGGAATAAGACGATGAATGCAGCAGGCTTAAAAACTAGGAGCACACGCAGAAGTGATTGGCAGGTGCCCGGCGTGGCGGTGCACATCTGTAACCCACCTCTGGAAGGTGGGGGAAAGAGGAGCAAGAGTTGAAGACCCTGGAGCTGGAGGGGTGGCTCAGTGGTTACCAGTGCTGGTTGACAACCCAGGTTCCATTCCCAGGACCCACGTGGCGACTCATAACCATCTGTAACTCTAGTTCCAGAGGATTTGATGGCCTCTTTGGGTTCCACATTGCATGCATGGTGTACCTACATGCAGGCCAAAGACACCCATACACATAAAACATAATTTTTTAAAGCACTAATTGCTCAAGCCAATGAGCTGAGTTTGATCTCTGGAACCAACTATGGAGAGGAGAACCGACTGCTGGAAATCGCCCTCTGGTCTCCACACATGTATGTGCCTTGGCCCATGTGCGTCTGCACTCATACACACTCGTCACACGCAGACACTTTAACAAATAAACACACACACATGCACAAACAAATTAATGGCTCAGGGCCAGCCTAAGCTATGGAGAAAATTTGAAGCCAGCCTGGGCTACGTGCGTGGGCCTGGGATTTTCTTCCCGCAGTAACATGCCTTCAAAAGACAGGATCTCCCGCAGGACTTTGAGGCTAGGTCAGTTTTCAGCATAAACCATCCACAGGGCATCCAGATACACTCTTCCAGGAGACGCCTCCTTATTTGGCCAAGGGCCACGACCTGTGCCGTCCATCTTCCTTGTCTCCAGGGAGGCCAACGTGTAAGCCTACCTTCATAGCTGCTACCATTCCCCGGCAGGTGATTGAGCTGTGCCGTCCCCTGGACTCCCGACTGGAGCACGTGGACTTTGAGTGTCTTTTCTCCTCCCTCAGCGTCCGACACTTGGTCAGTGTTTTTGCCTCCCTGCTTCTGGAAAGGAGGGTCATCTTCATTGCGGACAAACTCAGGTACCAACCTCTGCTACTTGTGATAGTGTATGGAAGTGGTGCTCGGTCTTAGCCTCTCAAGGGTGTAGAGATTGGGTTCCCGGGGAACGAGGATGACCTGGAGGCCTGTGAGGCAACATCATGGTGTAAAAGGAGGCAGAACTGACTGACTTCAGGCTGTGTGTGCCTGCCTGGTATCTGGACTGCTTCCTGTGCGGCACACTATGAACTGGGCAATCTCTTGTATGTTGAGGGAAACCAAGGTGAAAGCTATGTGGACCTGCCCTGCAGAGTTCTCACTCCAGTGGGAGACCAAGAAGTAAGCAGTCTACAGGGGACCATGTGGGGAGGCGCTTGTTAGAGGCAGCGAGTTCCCACGGCAAAGGGTGGGGCATATCCTGACTTAGCACCGAGACCAAGAGCGTGTTGCAGGCAGAAGGAGCTGTCTGTACGAAGGCCAGGAATCGGGAGAGGCTGAACGTGTCTTCAAGAGATGTGAGACAGCTCACTGATTGGAGTGGAGAGCAAGGTTGGTCAGGATGAGATGAGTAGGCAGAGAGGACAAGGGCCAGCAGCTCAGGGAAAGACCACAAGACTACTCAAAAGAGCGCAGGCTTACCCAAGGCATCCCTTCCCTGTTTGCTATTAAACTAACCCATACAAACCACACACACACACACACACACACACACACACACACACACACCTACCTCCCATAGGATGCCATCCATACCCCATTCATCACATTCTCTGAATCAAAAAGGCCACATCATAAGTCAAAGAAGATCCAGAAAGAACTAAGAATTTGGGTTGATTTTCCCTGAGCTTCTAGCAAAGGGAAAATTCCTTGCATTTCCATCATTTCAGGCCTTTAATCCCAGCACCCTGGAGGCAGAGGCGGGTAGATCTCTGTGAATTCAGGGCAGCATGGACCACACAGTAAGACCTTATTTAAGACACAAAACAAATAAAACCACTGACTTGGGCTCAGCAGATAGAGGAACCTGCCACCAAGCTAGCCGACCTGAGCTCAGTCCCCAGGACCACACAGTGTTAGGAGAGAACCTGCCCCGGCAAGCTGTTCTCTGACTTCGGTGAATGTGTGCATACGTGCTCGCACACACAATAAATACGTGTGAAGAAAAAATTTTTTTTTGCCAAAACATTGGCTTTCCTCAAACTGAGAGAATGGGGACATATGTGGTGACCGCCACTCCGGGAGGGCCAAGACTGGGGCCACCAACTGGCTGAAGTAGTGGAGGCCACCTGAGAGGAAGCTATAGAGACAAGCAGCGCGGCCTGTGGTTTGGAGAGGACAGAAGAAAGGGGACAGGGTAGTGAAAAGGACAGCATGTTCAACATGGAGCTAGATCACCGGGGGAGGGCCGCGCGTCCCTCCCCGCCCTCCCTGAGCCTCTGGTCATCTCTATGATGCTCCTCTTTGGACAGTTGCCACTTGGCTCTTTATTCCCTGACTGCCCCCGTCTCACATCTGAGCTCTCTATTCACGTTTAAACGTCACCATCGTTGTGTTCCCTGCACCTTCTGTGAGCTCAGGAAGCAGGCCCCGTCTTCAGCCTGCAGCTGGTGCTGGCAGCTGGGCAGCTCTCCAAGCTCCCGGGCACTGGGGAATTCAGACAGAGTTCTCGGTGTTGGGGCCCTGGAAGCTGAGGGTGAGTAATAACCCTCTAGTGACCAGGATCAGCTTTCAGTGGCTCTGTGGTAACTGTGTCCATGTTCTGGAAGGCCCACTCCCCGCTCCCTAACGGCCCCCCATTCCCTTAGATTCTCAAGGCTTGGATTTTTTGGGGGGGGAGGGAGAAAGATGGATTTCAAAAAGGTCTTGGCAAGAACCCTCCAGGAGTGAAGTTAGGGACACAAACTTCTGGGATGGAAATGTTGGACCAAGGGAGGCTAAGCTGAAGAAAATGCCCAAGACTGTGAGTTGGCTGGAGCCGAGCAGGCCGACCAAATGTGAAAGGACAGGTAGGAACAGATGGGGGAGATGGCTGCCTCAACAGCAGCGTGGGCTCCGTGCGTTAGAAAACCTGGGCAAGCATTCTACTGAAGTGTCGAGGAAAGAGTGCAGCCCACCTGCCCCTCCCTGGACGGGTTTCTGAGTGGGCAGGCAGGACACTGGCCAGCCCCATTGAACGGATAGACCCCCTTGCTCCTGAGGGGGCTGCGCTCTGGGACCTCACCTCCTGAGGGGTCTGCTGCTCTCCTCTTGGAGACACAGTAACAGTGGACAGCTTGTGGCAGGGGAGGGGCCACCTAAATCGTCCCTGGTGGCTTTTGCAGCAGTTGTTGGATGCCACGGAGGGAGATTCTCGTATGGAAGGAATACAGCTAAATTTTTATGCCCTTTGGGGCCCGAAGCTGGCTTTATAGTAACCAGTGTGTGTGTATGCCTGTGTGTGTAAACTGTCTTAATAGCATTTCTGTAATTTATTTCTTTTTGGGTCACCGTCTCATGTATCCTAGACTGGCCTCGAATACTATATGTAGCAGGGGATGACTTTGCACTTGTGATCCTTCAGCCTCTGCCTCCCAGCTGCTGGGATTACAAGCTTACACCACCAAGTCCTGTTTATGCAGAATGGAACCCAGGGCTTCTCCCAGGCTAACAAGCAAGTAGCTCTATCAACGGAGCCTCCGCCCCTCTTAAGTTGCATTTTAGCCTCTGCACAGCTTCCACACACGGACAGCCCTCTCAAATCACACTGGGAGTGCTTCCCAGAGCAGGAAGGACCCTGGGTCTCCATATTTGTAGGGCATAGGGGTTGACTGAGCCCTGGAGACTCTGATTTTTTTGGGCTCCAGGGTCTTGTTTTCCTTGCAGGTGGACAGGACACTTTTTCTGTTAAACATGGCTCCCTCTTGCCCAGTAAATTAATCATCCACATCACACTAGTCTCGGTGCCGATTTAAAGGGGTGATATAAATAGTGACTTACAGAACTCTGAGACAGGGAGGAAAGAAAACCTAACTGGAGTGATAGACACAGGAGCTGGGGTGCAGCTCAGCTGGCGGAGAGTTTGCCCAGCACGCACAGAGCCCTGGGTTCAGTCCCCAACGCTGTGAGCCAGCTGTGGCGACGCACACCTGTAGGCACTGCACGTAGGAGGTGTTGGCCAGAGAGCCGGAAGCTGAAGTTCAGCCTCAGCTGCATAAGGCACTTGGGGCTAGCCTGGGCTATAAACGTGCCTATATACGCGCCTGTTTCAGAAACAGCAAAGAAAGAAAAAGCAAGGAGCACAGCCTGGAAAGATGACTTCCTGGTTAAGAGCACTTGCTCTTCCAAAGGAAGGCTCCCCACATGGAGGCTCACAGCCATATGTCACTCCAGTTACAGGGGGTCCCCTCTTCTGGCCTCCTCAAGCACTGCAGATGGCGCCCTCTTCTGGACTCCACAGGCATTAGGCACACGTAAGATGCACAAACATAAATGCGGGCAAAGTAACACATAGTATTTTTTATTTTTGTTTGTTTTGTCTTGTTTTTCAAGACAGGGTTTCTCTGTGTAGCTTTGGAGCCTATCCTGGCACTCACTCTGTAGACCAGGCTGGCCTCGAACTCGCAGAGATCTGCCTGCCTCCACCTCTTGGGTGCTGGGATTAAAGGTGTGCGCCACAATTGAACCTAGGCTCGTTAGCTCACATATTTAATACTCACTCTCGGGAGGCAGAGGCAGGTGCATCTGTAAGTTTGAAGCCAACCTGGTCTACAGAGCGAGTTCCATGACAGCCAGGACTATTCAGAGAAACCATGTCTTCAAATAAAAAATGTAATTTTTTGTTTGAAAAAAGGAAGGATAGGCCGGACGTTGGTGGTGCACGCCTTTAATCCCAGCACTCGGGAGGCAGAGGCAGGCGGATCTCTGTGAGTTCGAGACCAGCCTGGACTACCAAGCGAGTTCCAGGACAGCCTCCAAAGCCACAGAGAAACCCTGTCTCAAAAAACCAAAAAAAGAAAAAAGGAAGGATAGTGAGCACATCTGTAGGGGCTGAGGACTGGGTGTGCAGCCTTCACCTGACTGCTGGCATGTCACAGGGGTGCTGGGTTGGGACCCTGGAAGGAGCAGAGCTTGAGCTCACTTTGCTGGAGGAAGCCAGGTGTGGGAGGGCTGCCTACCAATGGAGCAAGTGTCGGGGAGCTAGGAGCTGTACTGGTGGGACAGGTGACAGGACAGGCAGACTCTGGGGCCCTGTGTACCCACAGAAATGCAGAGAGTCTGTCAGGTGGGCCGTCCGGATCCCTTTGAGAGTCGGCCCGTGTGTGCTGCCTCTAATCCTAGGAGGCAGAGGCTGGGGTAGAGTGGTTTTGAGTTTCAGGCTAGTCTTGTCAACAGAGCAGAGAGCCTGCCTGGAAAAGGTGTAAGATTCTTTTCCTTTCTTTTGTGGCTAGGAAAGCTAAGAGTTTTTTTTTCTCCAGAACCATCCTCCTTCCTCTCAGTGGCCTTCCAACAGGGGCCCCAGTGAGTAGGTGTGACTAGGAATCTTCCAGGTTTCTCTCAGATCTGAAACGATCGTTCTCTGTGGGCCAGAAACCTCTGAGATTCCTGGCTCTCTGATTCACGGTGGAGGCAGGATCTACTCCGTTCTGTTTGATTTACGGGGTAGCAGCCTTAGGGAACTGAGGGTCCTCTGTCCAGGCCTTAACAAACAAGGGCCCGGGGAGCAGGCTGGCTGCGAGTTTCTCGAGCTGAAAGATCCCAAGCAGGAAAGCATTGGCATCCCAGCTGCTGTCTTCATCTGAGACTGAACGCCCGTGGACGCGCAGTCCCGCTCAGCCGAGAGAGGAGGGGGCCTCTCCTAGTTCTCTTTCCTGCTGTGCCCCGGTCCCAGGGAGGCCACAGCAGGGCATGAGAACAGGATATGTCACAAGCCCAGGGAGTGGCCCTGGGACATCCCTGGTGGCCTTCCCTGCCCTCAGCACCCTCCCCACACAGTGCGTTTAGTTGTCGTTGCTGTGGAGTCTGGGCGCTGCGAGAGAAACTTGCTTGGGAGTTAATGGTAAACACTCGGAGTTACAGAAGGGTTTTAAGTTGAGCCAAAAACCTATCAAATTTAGAATAACATTTTTGCTCTGTTTCATCTTAGGGTGGACATTGAGTGTTTCTAAAGGCTCTGTCAAGCTCGAGCTTGAGATAGAAAGCAAAGCATGCTGTTATGATGGCTTGGTCTGTCACCATGACAACCCAGATAAATATTTCCCTGTGCCCGTCTTCATTTCCTTTATGATAAACACTTTTGTTTATTTACTAATCTCATCTCTAAACAGCTTCAGCCAAACCTGTAGACCAGGATGGCCTGTAGACCAGGATGGCCTGTAGACCAGGATGGCCTGTAGACCAGGATGGCCTGTAGACCAGGATGGCCTGTAGCCAGGATGGCCTGTAGACCAGGATGGCCTGTAGACCAGGATGGCCTGTAGACCAGGATGGCCTGTAGACCAGGATGGCCTGTAGCCAGGGTTGCACATAAGCAAGTTCGTATAAACATTTCAGATGGCAAAGTGTTTAATATTAATATTCTATTTTTGTCTGAGGCAGGGTTTCTCTGTATTGTTTTGGAGGCTGTCCTGGAACTCACTCTGTAGATCAGGCTGGTCTCGAACTCACAGAGATCCGCCTGCCTCTGCCTCCCGAGTGCTGGGATTAAAGGCATGTGCCACCAACGCCCGGCTCAATATTCTATCTTTTTATAGTACAAAAAAAAATCATAAGCTGAGGGTTCATCTAATACTGAGTAGGATGAGGCAACCAAATCCTACACATGGATAACTACACAATAAGTTCATGTTCAGCTGTATATATTCATTCTTTTGTTTATTCCTCTTGGTTCATCTTTACTCTGTTTCCATGAGCCAGCTACACTCAGCACTGCTTGCCATCTCAAGGGCTGTCTGCAAGCAGTAGCAGTACCTACTACCTTTGTGGGCCTTCAGAGACAGCTCAGCAGTTGAGAGCACGGGCTGCCCTTCCAGAGGTCCTGAGTTCAATTCCCAGCAACTGCTTGGTGGTTCACAACCATTTATAATGAGATCTGGTGCCCTCCTCTGGCCTGTGGGCATACATGCAGACAGAACACTGCATACATAATAATTAATAAATAACTAACGTTTAAAAAAAAAAGACACTTTGACATCTGGCAACACTAGGGGTACTTGACAAGAGTCTTAAAAAATACATTTAGGCCGGGCGGTGGTGGCGCACGCCTTTAATCCCAGCACTCGGGAGGCAGAGGCAGGCGGATCTCTGTGAATTCGAGGCCAGCCTGGTCTACAGAGTGAGCTCCAGGACAGCCTCCAAAACAATACAGAGAAACCCTGTCTCGAAAAACCAAAAAAAAAAAAAAAAAAAAAAAAACCAGGCATGGTGGACCACACCTACAATCAGGCATGGTGGACCATGCCTATAACCCCAGTGCTATGGAGCAGGAGGATGTGAGACTCAAAATCACTCTCCCTGCAGCCCAGGGGTATACGAGGCCCTGTCTCGACAGACTAAGGGTACACTCTGACCAAATATGAACTCCCTTGGTTTGTAGTATGGACGCCAGGAAGATCGCCTTTGGAGCACAGCTTAGAGGCTAACGAAGCCATACGCAAATGCTGTTGCCCTCTAAGCCATCACTAAGTGTCCTTGGCTAGGACACGTTCCAGATCTTTCCTTGGGGCCAGTGTACCCAGCTCATGCTGCCTCTGTCTGGCCTTCCCCTTCACAACTTCCTTAAGTAACCAGACCCTCCAAATGTCAGTCCCTCAGAGTGCGACGTCACTGTCATTCTTGGGTCCCGGCATGCTAACACGCCTCGCTGTGGGACCCTTGGCTTAGCTTGCGGTCTCAGGAGAGAGTTCCCATTTCCAGCCCCTGGATGTACAGATTCGTTGTTTGCGGGCGCCAAAGCTGGAGGGGGACACCAGGGGACGAGTCTTTCACAGGAGACAAGTGTGAGGCCTGGAGTGGTGAAGGGGCTCTTGCTGAAGTCACACAGAAAACGGAGCCGGCCCTCTTGATGGCCAGCCTGCGCATGTGCCTTTTAGATTCAGTGACATGTTACTTGAGAGCTAAAGGTGCAGGCAGGCGGGGAAACATGGCAGTCCTGTCTGGCGGGCAGGCGATACACAACTCCCTGGGAGGTTTCGTCACGTGCAGGACAGCCTGAGTTTTCCCTTCACTCCTGCCCCTGGAAGTGCCGTGTCTCTGGAGAGATGCGTTGTTCTGGAGGCCAGAGGGTGCCCGCCAAATCATCATCTGAGCAGTTCCTGGGTGTCTTAACTCAGGAACCCAAGCACCCAGCACTGAAGCACCTTCTCCAGACGTTAGCATTCACAGACACACCCTGATGTTCTGGAACAATGCTTCGGCCCTTAGGAACCAGCTCCCCAAACTAAGCATCCTGAGACCTGGCCCCTCTCACCCGCATCCATCACTGAGCCCTCAGGCCCAGCCACCTTCCCCACGAGGGCATTCTCTTCCCCCCTTCCCCCCCTGCACAATTGGTCACAGCTGTAGGAGCTCAGAGGTTCCTCCACCCCCACAGTAATGGGAGCCAGCTGCCAGAGGGTTCTCCTTGGCCACCCTCCACAAATGCTGCCTCTCCTGCAACAGCCGGTGCCCGTGAGGCGCTCAGACTCTGCCCAGGGCTTCCTCCAAGAGCTTCTTCCCCTTAGCCTCCATCTCCCCTTTTTCCTTGGAGCACACGAAACCGCATCAGCGCTCACTCCAGTAACTGGGGAACGCTTGCAAGGTGTGCTCGGAGGCCTTCGTGTCTTCTCTGTCGCTTGAGTTAGAAAGAGCGGTCACTACCGCAGAATTCACAGAACCCAGCCTTCCCTTTCCCCGTTGCCCAGAACGGAGCTTTGTTTTAAGGTGGTGACTGGGCTGGAGAAAGAGGGCTGAGTCTCTCCACAGCTGCCTGCCTGAGAGCCCAGTGTTCCCTCCCTCCTGTGGGCTAACCAGCTGTTGATAACCAGACGTGGGGATGTTTGGCTCCAGGAGGAAAAGCAGCGACTTAAGACCCCAAGACCTCAGCACAAAGGAGATTTATTTGCCCCAGAGGGACAGAGGGCAGGGATAAGGGGCAAAAGCAGGAGACAGAGGGAGAGGGAGAAGGGGAGAGAAACAAGGGAGAGGTAGCAGGGGTCTTTGTCCCAGAGTGGGACAGGGGACCGCCTCTGGCTTAGAGAGGCAAAACATGTGGCCCAAAGGAGACTTTTGGTTGCTGGACCTCGTACTTGGATTGTTAGACCATGGTGGTGGTCAGCCTCAGGGGGAGGAAGTGGTCAAATAAGGTACAAGACCTGGGGGCTGGATTCAGGAGGGTAATCTAACGGTTTATAGCAGGGCTGGATTCAGGAGTGTAATCTAACGGTTTATAGCAAGCCTAGATTCAAGAGTTTAATCTAACGGCTTGTAGCAGGGCTAGATTCAGGAGTGTAATCTAACAGTTTGTAGCAGAGCTGGATTCAGGAGTGTAATCTAATGGTTTGTGGCAAGGCTAGATTCAGGAGTGTAATCTAACGGTTTGTAGCAGGGCTAGATTCAGGAGTGTAATCTAACGGTTTGTAGCAGAGCTGGATTCAGGAGTGTAATCTAACGGTTTGTGGTAAGCCTAGATTCAGGAGTTTAATCTAATGGTTTGTAGCAGGGCTGGATTCAGGAGTGTAATCGAGCAAAGGGAACGGCTTAGAATAGGGCAGGACCTGCCCGAGCGTGTGCTCCAATGGGCTAGTGTCCCTTCAGCTCGGCATTAAGCAGAGAAAATCCTGAACACTCCTTTCAAGAAATGGTTGAGTGGCAGTCCTTACCTACACGGCCAGCAGGCTACCCCGCTACATCCTCATCAGAACCGAATACAGGGTTGGGGTATAGCATGTGTGAATACAGGGTTGGGGTATAGCCTGCGTGAGGCCCTGATTTCTGTCCCCAACACAACGAGGAGTAAAGGAAGCTGAATACAGCTCTCCTTTCGCTGAGAGCATTCGAATTCAGAGTGACTTCCATCTTTCTTACCGCACCCCTCTTCACCTGTCCCGTGCACCTAGAGTCAGCACGGATTGGTGGTTTTTCCTAACCTTGGTCCAACTGTCTCCTCACCGTCCTGTCCGCCTGGTTTGCAGTCGGAGTGCTGGAGCAGCAGGAAGATGGCTGCTTTCTCCTGAGGGTGACTTCAGGAGAGGAATAGGCTGGATGGTGGCTGCGTTAATCCCAGCAATCAGGGGTGTCGGAGGCTGGTGGGTCTACAAAGCTGCACAGAGAAACTCTGTCTCAACAAAAACAAACAGGGCCGGGCTGTGGTGGCGCACGCCTTTAATCCCAGCACTTGGGAGGCAGAGGCAGGCGGATCTCTGTGAGTTCGAGGCCAGCCTGGTCTACAAGAGCTAGTTCCAGGCCTGGTCTCCAAAGCCACAGAGAAACCCTGTCTCGAAAAAAACCAAAAAAAAAAAAAAAATCAAAAAACAACAACAACAACAACAAAAAAAACCCAGGACAATTGGTCTTTTTTTCTAATTTGAGGAAAAGGACAGTCACTTTCTTTTTCTATGGCAATGACTGGGAAAACACACAGGCCTCCCTCCCCTTGGGCCTCTGTCTCTCTGTGTCTCCTCCGCCCCCCCCATCCACCCCCTCCCCTTCGCTCCCTGACTTCCACAGGATTGCCTTCTTGGGCTAATGATCCCTAACCTCCCTGGAGTTTACTGTAGACTTCTTAGGGCTCAATGTCTTTAGCTACAAACTTCCAGAGCAGGGAAGCCCCAGACCAGGTATGTCGTCCTAGAACTCTGGAAGGTGACACAGGGGGACCTCCAGTTTATGGTCAGCCTAAGCTGCACGGCAGGGCCCTGTTCCTCAAAATGAATCGCTTCCAGCCGGGTGTGGGGGTGTGTACCTGTAATCCCATCCCCACTCAGTCCAGAGAGGGGGAGCCTGAGGAGCAGGAGCTCAAAATCGTCCTCAGTAACATAGTAAATGTGAGACAGCCTAGGACCCTGAGACCTTTTAAAAAAAAAATAGGGTGAAGAATGAAGGCCCTGGGTTCGATCCTTTGTACTGGTGGGTTAACAAAGGACATCGTTACCTTGAGATTGCCTTGACATGCACGGGCTGTGGATTTGGTTGGTAGCTAGGGTGCTTGCCTAGGATTCGCAAGGCCCTGAACCTCATCGATCCCTAGAACCTCATAAACGGGGCAGGGGGAGAACACACACACACACACACACACACACACACACTATGATCCCGACGCTCAGACGGTAGTAGTTCAGGGTCATGCTGGATGACAGGTCACAGAGACCTGCCTGCCTCCGACTCCCATGTGCTGGCATTAAAGGCGTGCATGGTGGGCGGGTGCTCCTGCCATTGGAATCTCAGCGTGGTTGTGGTTTACATCTCTCTGACCGTTAGTGACACCGGACGCTTTTTTTTGTGTGTATGTGTTGGTGTGTTGGCTGTCTGTGGTCATGTGAGAGCTGTGTGTTTAACCAAGGCTTCTCTGGAGGAACCCCAGCCCCTGCTATGGAAGCCCCGCCCTGGCCCACACTGACCCGGCCTCTCCTGTCTGTCTGTCCGTCCCTCCCGCAGCACGCTGTCCACGTGCTGCCACGCCGTGGTGGCGCTCATCTACCCCTTCAGCTGGCAGCACACCTACATCCCCGTGCTGCCCCCTGCCATGATTGACATCGTGTGCTCCCCCACGCCCTTCCTCATCGGGCTGCTCTCCAGCTCGCTGCCGCTGCTCAGGGAGCTGCCACTGGAAGAGGTGAGCCCCGGATCCCTGCACCCCCCTCCTTCCCCCGGGGCCACAGAGAGAGGAGGGAGCGGCGCCTCCGGGGCTTGCGCTGTGACAGGTCCTTCCCGGGGCCTCCCACGGGTCAGCCCCCCTGGTGACTATACACACCGTTTTCCCCCTCGAAACGAAGTGGCCCCGTATAAAGCAGCCACTTGGGTGGCCTGGCATCAGACACAGCCCTATCCGCCCCATCCTCCTTCCTCCAGACCCCACTCCTCTCCTAGTCTCTTCTCTTGCCCCTCTGGAGAGCTGGCAGGTTCAGTGAACACCTCAGGGATGAAAGGGTGAACCCCAATGTGGAACGGGGCGGAGAAGTAGAAATTTAGAAAGTAGGGGGCCTCTGGCATCAGTAACCCATAGACAGACAAAAAGAAACAGAAAGAAGCTATGCCATAGTCAGAACAGGGCCAGGAATCCAGCTGCTGACAACATGTGTCCTAGCCTTCAGTACCAGTGTAGGACATTCCTAAGTCTGTCAGAGCGCGCGCGCGCGCGTGCACACACACGCACACACACACACAGACACACACTCACACACACACTCCGTCTTTCTCCCAGAAGCCCTGGTGACAATACTCATTCCCTTCCCTCTGTCCTGTAGGTTCTTGTGGTCGATCTCATCAATGATCGGTTCCTCAGACAGGTGAGTAGAACGCCAGCTCAGCCGGCTTCTCCTGTGCTCCCAAGTCTTCCGGGGGCTCGACTCCAGCTCCAGAAGGGCTCTAGCTCAGCTGTGACCTCCCACCCCCAGGCCAAGGCCAGCCCGGGATGAGGCAACAAAGAGGAAGGCTTCAGCAAAGACTGCTTTTCACCTGTACGGACACAAAAAGGCCAGTTAGTAGTCGGGACACGGGCTGGAGAGGGGGTTAGCAGCAAAGAGCTCATGCCGCTTGTGGGAACTTGTAAAGAACTCAAGCTCATTTCCCAGCACCCACGGCAGGCAGCTCACCTGGACAGCAGCTTCAGAGGGACCCAGCGTCTCTGGCCTCCTCCGGCACTGCGCTCACACGCACAGACTCACGCATGCACACGCATTTTCAGGTGGTCTTAAAAAAAATAAGTCTTAATTTTTAAAAAAGGCACAGGAGAGCTGACGCGGAGGTTAAGAGCACTTGCTGCTCTTCCAGAAGACCAGGGTTCAGTTCACACACACACACACACACACACACACACACACACACACATGCACGCACGCACGCACGCACACACACACATTCACGAATGAATCGGGACACGTCAGGCCTGGTGGTAACCTCCCTGTAATCCTAGCAGAGAGGAGGAGGCAGGAAGATGAAGACCCTGTCTCAGAAAACAAACAAAAGCCAGGTATGGCTTAGATATGTAATTCCAGCCCTTGGGAGGAGGGAGCAGGAGGATTGCCTTACATTTAAAGCCACCTGGGCCACACAGGAGATTGTGAGTTCAGAGCCCATACCACCCCCCCCCCAAAATCGTAAAGGAGTGAAGACCCAACATTTATGTACATTATTTTACTGATTTTTCTTCATTTCTTTTCTGCTTGTTTGTTTTGGTACTGGAGATGGTGTCCAGGTCTTGCACATGCTAGAGAAGAAACTCTACCAATGAATCATTCCTTCAACCTGATTCTATTTTTTTTCTTTAAAAAAAATAAAGTAAGGGAAAGACGAAATAAGTAGAAAGAAAATCATATGTCTGCATATCCTAAAAATATTGACAGGAAGCCAGGAGGTGGTGACACACACCTTTAGTCCCAGCACTCGGGAGGCAGAGACAGGCAGATCTCTGCATTCTAGGCCAGCCCGGTGGTTAAGAGCACTGGCTGATCTTCCAGAGGTAGAGTTCAATTCCCAGCAACCACATGGTGGCTCACAACCATCTACATGAGATCTGGCGCCCTCTTCTGACATGTCGGTGTACATACAGGCAGAACCCTGGGTACATAATAAATAAATAAATCCTCAAAAAATAATATTGACAGAAGCTGGGCATGGTAGCCCACACATTTAATCCCAGCACTTGGGAGGCAGAGACAGGTTGATCACTGTAAGTTCGAGGCCAGCCTGGTCTACATAGTAAGTTCCAGGTTAGTCAGAGCTATATAAAGAAAGACACTCTGTCTTCACAAAAACAGATTGACAGGAAAACCTACCAAGACATCAGGCATGTCTTGGGAGGAGGCTAAAAACAAACGGGATGGTTTTAAGGGTTTATAGACATGCATGACAGTGGTGGTGCTGGTGGTGGTGTTTTGGTGGTCGTTTGGTAGCGGTGATGGTTGTTGTTGCGGTGGTGTGGTGATGGTGGTGGCAGAGATTTTGTTGTTTAGACTTTGCCTTTTGAGCCAAGGTCTCACTCTGTAGCCCAGGCTTGCCTGGCCTGGGAATTAAGCTCCCACTTCCAGATTACTGGGATTACAGACCTCAGACATCATGCTCAGCACTTTGGTCTGATTCTGTGCTGGTCATAGTATTTTCCTTATAAGAGAAACTGATGCACATTTATTTTTGGCTGAGTATTATGTTACCCGCACCATCAGCTCAGTCTGCTGTCACTTCGAAGGCCCAGCTGCAAAGGCAGCCTCACCAGGCACCGATTACCCTCCCTAGCCAGGTCTCCCCATGAGTGCTGGCCTCCCTTCAGGGTAAGGGCGGTGGGAAAGATCTACAAGAACCCACGGAACCCCAGGCGTTTTCACAAGAGAACTGTACCAAGTGTAATCTGAGGCTGGTACTGATGGCCCATCTTACAGACGAAGGTTCTGAGGCTCTCACAGCTTGTACGAGCTAGAATGGAGATTTGAACCTCAAATCTCTGGCTCTAAGCACATCTCTTCCACTACTCTGGGAGCTGAGGGCAGGTAAGATGGCTTCGTGGGTAAAGGCTCCTGCCATAGAGACTGATGACCTGAGTTCCAGCTTAGAACCCACATGGAACAAGAAAACCACACATTCCTACACACATGCATACACGCATGCTCCCACTCACTCATAAAACAAATTATGCACACTCCCTTAACCCCAGCAACTGGGGAGGCAGAAGCCGGAGGATCTCTATGAGTCCTGGTCTACACAGTGAGTCCCAGGCTAGCCAGGGCTACACAGTGAGGCCTTCTTCTCTCTCTCTCTCTCTCTCTCTCTCTCTCTCTCTCTCTCTCTCTCTCTCTCTCTCTCTCTCTCTCTCTCTCTCTCTCTCTCCCTCTCCCTCTCTCTCTCTCTCCCTCTCCCTCTCCCTCTCCCTCTCCCTCTTTCTCTCTCGCACACACACACACACACAGTTTAAACTATGAGCTGAGCTGCCTACCCAGAGGCTCATGGCTAGCCAGATGTAGCTCTGCCCACCTGGGTCTCCTGCCTTACAGATGGAGGACGAGGATTCCATCCTGCCCCGGAAGCTTCAGGTAGCCCTGGAACACATTCTGGAACAGAGGAATGACCTGGCCTGTGACCAGGATGGAGGCCCGCTAGACTGTGTGCATGGTAAATGCCAGGACTTTGGAGCAGCTGGGTGCCTGAGTGAGAGCCTAGGGGCGTGAGGGGAGAAAGTGGGGCTCAGCCCTTCTCCTGGATTTCATTACAGCAGTAGCTGTAGGAATTTCTCCACTTAGGTTCTAAAATACTTCTGGGGGGGGAGTAACTTTTAAGTCCCCTTTCTCTTGGATGGTGACAGCTGGCTCCGGAGGGAAGTGGCTGTTGCTGTGATCAGTAACTGACTGTCTTGGGCTCTGGCCCGCCGGCTCTCCTTACTGTTTCGGCCTCTGTACCCCTTGCTCAGGCCCTGAGTCCAGCCCCTTGAACGAAGTGGTGTCGGAAGCCTTTGTCCGGTTCTTTGTGGAGATGGTGGGTCACTACTCCTTGTTCATGACATCAGGCGAGGAGAGGAGCCTGCAGCGAGAGGCTTTCCGCAAAGCCGTGTCCTCTAAGAGCCTGCGGCGGTTTCTGGAAGTCTTCATGGAGACCCAGACGTTCCGAGGCTTCATCCAGGAACGGGAACTACGCAGGCAGGACGCCAAAGGTGAGGACACCACGGGGCAGTGCGGGGCAGTGCGGGGACAGCCACCTGGGCTCTAAGTGGACCAAGAGTTGCAGGGAGGTCACAGACGGAGCTGCGGGCAGGCACAGTATTCTGGCCTCCGGACAGGGAGCGTGGCCCGCCTCTGCCCCTCCCAGGTTTCCTCTGTCCCTCCTGCTTCTCTGCGCTTCCCTCTCCTCTTTCCCAGACCCCTCTGCTCTTCCCATTTGCCCCTCTTCCTGCCCCCCTGCCCAGGGACCGTGGAGGGGATAAAGAATCAGGAGATCATGGCCTGGCTGGTGCCTGCGGCCTTGGGCTACCACTAAGCAATCCGGGCGTCCTCCTCAGTTATCACCCGCTGCTGCCCTTCTCCCTCTTCTCTGAATTCTCTCCTGCTCCCTCCTGTCCCTGTCTGCATAGGCTCCATAGGGAAAAAGGGAACAAGGAGCGGGAAATGAGGGAGACACCGGGTTGTCCTTTGTCTTGGCCGTTCTGGGAACCTAAAATCTAGGAATGATGGTAAATGCGGTTTTGATGGCAGCTAAACCTGGGAAGGGAAGGCGTTTACCCCTGCAGCACGGCTACACAGAAGGCCAGAAGGTTCCAGAAGAGCCCGCCCCGGCCCCGCCCCTGGCCCCTAGTGCTGTGAACACAGCTCAGAGTCCTGTGCCCCCACAGCCGTTTGCACACAAGAGACAGGCAGCCACACTCTGACGAGGGTTTCCACAGGACAAGAGAAAGGGGACTCCAGGGTTTGAAAGGACAGGCCTCACTCGAGGCCTCTCTTCAGAAGAGCTGCCGGTGTATGTTAGCCAGGTTCACAAGTTGCTGTTGGTAAGAGAGGTAGCAGGAGCCGGGGTGGTGATACAAGTCTTCAGTCCTAGAAGCTGGGAGGGAGGCAGAGGCAGGTGGATCTCTGTGAGTCTGAGACCAGCCTGGTCTACAGAGTGAGGTCCAGGACAGCTTAGGGCTACACAGAGACACCCTGCCTTGGAGGGCTGGGGGAGAGTATAGCAGGAATGAAATGGGATCTGGTGTGTGAGCGTGCTCGTGTGTGAGCGTGCATTCCAGCTTTCCACAGCTATTACACAAGGCGCCCCGCTTGTAGGGATAGTAAAACATAAACCTCAGGCTTGAAACCGTGTTCATAGGCACAGCTGCATCTCGGAAGCAAGACTTCCCTTTCCAGAGAGGGAGGGGTCTTGTGCAGAAGCGAAAAGGCAAGGATCTGATACATCCCGGGTACCTCTTGTCACCAGGTCTGTTTGAGGTCCGAGCCCAGGAGTACCTGGAAACCTTGCCCAGCGGAGAGCACAGCGGAGTCAATAAGTTCCTCAAGGGTCTGGGTAAGGCCTGGGTCTCTGTCAGCAGCCTCAGATCTAAACGGCGTCCCTAGACTCTCAGCCCCTTCAGTCCCCAGAGCCAGGGCCCCTCGGTGATACAGGAAGCTGGCACTAGGCTGACTGCCTCCCTGAATCTGTCCCTGGGCCCTCGGGTTGGGCATCCTTGCTGCAGTCTCCTCCGTTGGGAACCCAACAGAGGACGCTGGCCCGAGGCCAGACAAGGAGTGACACAGGAGGCGACTCCACCCAGCTTCCCAGTGCAGGAAGGTCCTAGTGGCACACGCCTTTATTCCCAGCACTCGGGAACGCAGAGGCAGGAGGATCTCTGTGAGTTCGAGACCAGCCTGGTCTACAGAGCAAGTTCCAGGACAGCCTCCAAAACAATACAGAGAAACCCTGTCTGGATAAACAAAAGAAGGTTCTTGTAAGGAAAAGAGAGCCTGGGCTTGGCAGCAGGGCATACCTGCACCCCCAGCACATGAGAGGGAGGCGATGACAGGGAAATGAGGAGTTCAGTCAGCAAGACGGCTCGGCAGGTAAAGACGCTTAACCTCAAGCCTGCCGACTGAGTCTAATTCCCAGAACCCGAATACAAGTGGAAGAGACAGCTGACTCCACACATACTTTCTTGTGTCCGCCCTTCCCCCTCTCTGCCTCCCTCCACCCCTCTCTCCCTCTTTCCCTCCCTCCCTCCTCCCTCCCTCCACCCCTCCTTCCCTCCCTCACAAGGTCTTCTCGCTTTCTTTTTTAGGCAACAAAATGAAGTTTCTCCATAAGAAATAACCCTCCTCTTGGCTCAAGGAGAACCTCTCCCAGGGGGACCATAGGCTTCTAACAGCGTTCTGCGAGGCCGTAGGCCGTCCCCACCTCCTCCCAGGGTGGGGCCTGTGAGCTGGGCAGGCGGCGGATGCTCAGGGCAGCCCTGGAAGGCACCTACCAACTCGCAACTGTTGCTACTGTGGTTGGGCTCTGGCATCTTCATATCTTAGATATTAAAAGAGAAGAAGGAGAAAGGTGTTTGGGTCTTCATTCTGTCTTGCTAGGGCTAAGAAGAGTCTCTCCCGCCCCCTCCCATCTTTTCTGGGTCAGCCTTTGACAGCTGCGGAGCCAGGAGAGGGAGGAGACAGGAAGAGTAGCTGCCATCGAAGTTATCTTAAAGAGATGCGGCTGCCAGCCACCCCGGTTCTTCCCGGCTGGTCTATGACGCCACCTGGTGGCAGAGACTGTGGCCTTCACTATTCTTGACTGGGGTTTTGTGGTTTTTTCCTTTGCCCCTTAGAAAGAAGTCACATAGAACTCTTCTTGCCCCAACAGCCCGTGGGCGTTTAGGGACACGTGCAACGAGAAAACCTTGTTAATTGTTAATAAAATGTTCTTAGGGACCTGAAATTTATATATCCTGTGGCCTAACCCCGCTGCGGTGACCCTATTCCTCCTAGCCAACATAGATGGGAGTGGCTGGTTCTCTTACAGAGAGGGAGGAGCCTGAGGAGGTCAGTCAGCTGACCTGTGGGGAACACTGGGAGTCTGCGAGAGCCCTGTGTGCAGCCCGGGAAGGTTCTCAGGCGGGCCGCGGGCTACCACCCCTCCACTGCCCGGTGGCTGCTCGGTGACCTGGCCTGGAGCGGGACAGGATTGACGGGGGTGTGGCTGAGACGCTCGGGGAAGCCAGAGTAAGAATGTGAGCTTGGGGCTCACACGAAGTGCCTCTGTTTAGTTAACTTCACTGAGGGCAATATTCTGTGTGTTTTTATATTGCCCATAAGTGACCACTTTTAGTATTTTGGAATATACATTCTTTTCTAACTTATTTTCTATTCTACTGTTTTACTTAAGAACTCCAAGTGAATGAATAAATAAGTAAATAAATATCTTTATCAGCATTCCTAGTGAGTGTATAACACTCTATTTTTATGAATGTCTTTGTACTTGGCAAAAACAAAAATAAACTTGGGGATACTTGCTAGACCATGTGTACAAAGAGACTTTTTTCAAATGTTCTTTATGACTAAAAGGGGAGACCCGCTGCATGGGTAAAGAAAAATAATGGGGGCAGAGAGGCGTCTCCTGGCGGGGGGAGGCTCTGCAGCCCGGCTGCCTGAGGTCAAGCTCTACAGGGCCACACAAAGGTGGAGACAGCTCCACAGAGTTGTCTTTAGACCTCCCCATGTGTGGGTTCCCAGACAGGGTTTCTCTGTGGCTTTGGAGGCTGTCCTGGAACTTGCTCTGTAGACCAGGCTGGCCTCGAACTCACAGAGATCCACCTGCCCCTACCTCCCGCATGCTGGGATTAAAGGCGTTTGCCGCCACTGCCCGGCACATATTATTTTTTAGAGCTTTAAAGGATTTGCGGGTTGTCTTTTAACATATTCCTAAAATAAGAATGAAAAAACGGCCCAGCCCATTGAAACTCTTACCACATCAAGGTGTCCTCCTGCCTCCGCGTGTGTAATTCCGTGTGCTTATGCACGCGTGCAAACACACAAATGAAGTTAAAAGCTTAAGTAGAGATGAGTATGTGTGCTACTGTGTTACACATATACTAAAATACGCCTGTAGGAAGTACCCATGCAGGCCATGAGAACACATAGAGTCCTATCGAGGGCACAAATGACAAGTGTTAGCTGTAACCTGGGCAACTCGTTTATTGGACTATGGTATGAGTGCCCCCTCCTGCTGTCCTCCGCCCACATACCCTCCCTCACACTTTCGTAAGTTTAAGGACAATCAACTAACATTACCCACAGCATGCAAAGCAGCAGACTAGACTAAGAACCAAGAAGAATTGGAGCAAAAATAATAATAATAATAAGAGCAGTAGCTTGGCAATGACTGTTCACAGTCTGGGGCTGATTCTGTGTTCCTGCATGTATGTTTGGACACGAGGGGGGGGATAATATTGTCTTGCTGGCCTTGAATTTGCCAAAATCCTGCCTGAACCTCCCCAGGACTAGGGTCCCAGGCATGCACCACCACACCTGACATGGGACAGACTATAGACAGACAGTGCTCTTAGTTGAGAAACAGTGCTGCCAGAATGCATGAAGTGGTACGTGATGTCAGAGGCCCCCATAGTATTTATATCTCGCCTCGTGAGGCTCTCACCCAAAACCATCCTATTACTCCTATTAAAAGCTATACATTGCTGGGTGTAGGTAGCGCACGCCTTTGATCTCAGCACTCGGGAGGCAGAGGCAGGTGGGTCTCTGTGAGTTTGAGACCAGCCTGGTCTACAAGAGCGAGTTCCAGGACAGCCTCCAAAGCCACAAAGAAACCCTGTCTCGAAAACCAAAAAAAAAAAAAAAAAGTTTCCTTTTTATTCGGGAGCTGGAAGTCCAAACAGTTACATGTAGGGGTGTGGGGAGGAGCTCAGCGAAAACTCAGCAGTTAAGAGCTCTGACTGCTCTTCCAAAGGACCTAGATTCAATTCCCAGCAACCACACGGTGGCTCACAATCATCTGCAATTCCAGTTCTAGGGGATTCAATGTCCATTTCCGGCCCCTGCTCTTACTTACCCTCACATCATGTACATACAAACACATATGTGAATAAGCAATAAAATAAAATCAAAACAAAGAAATGAGGTGGAGCTCAGTGTGGAGCCTAATGACCTGAGCTCAGTCTTCAGGCCCACATACTGGAAAGAGAAAACTGACTCCTCCAAATTTGTCCTCAGACTTCCACAAAACAGGCCACACACACACACACCACACACACACACAGAGACACCACACATGCACTATCCAAGCAAATAACAGCAACTACACATGCATACACAGGCACACGTACACGTTTTTAAAACAGGCGCTAGAGAGACGGCTCAGTTGAGCGCAGTTGCTGCCCTTGCTGAGAACCTGAGCTCATCTCCTGTTACCCAATCAGGAACTCACAGTTGACGATAACTTCAGCTCCAGGGGGCCTTGATGCCCTCTTCCGGGGCACTTGCGCGCATTCACATGGGCACACACACACACACACACGCGCTGCATGCATGCAGCATGCGCGCTTTAAATGTTTGAAAAAGGAGAAAATATATACAAACATAGAAACCAATAAAGGATGGCATTCCTTCTCAAAGGGAGAGGCCTCGTGGTTGCTGGGCAGCTTTTCCCTTCATCCCAGGTCCCCAGGTATCTGCATCATGTTAATCAAGCCATTGACCTTGTAGTGCCTGAATTCTAGGGGCCTGGGGAATGTGATGTCAGAGCAAAGGGGGTGCAGAGGCTGAGGGACGCTGGATACTATTGTGGCCTTTGACATTGTTTCCCTGAGCCCCAGGCCAGTACTCCTGCAGCCATGGCGTTCTCCTCTCCTGTTTCCTTATTTCATCTCAGTGAAAGCCACAGAACATACAATTAGCCATTTTTTTAGAAAGATTTATTATGTATACAGTCTTCTGCCTGCAGGCCAGCAGAGGGCACCAGATCTCATTCAAGATGGTTGTGAGCCACCATGTGGTTTCCCGGAATTGACCTCTGGAAGAATAGTCAGTGCTCTTAACCTCTGAGCCATCTCTCCAGCCCACAATTAGCCATTTTTTTTAAAAAAAGATTTCTTTATTATGTACACAGTGTTCTGCCTGCATGTACGCCTGCAAGCCAGAAGAGGGCACCAGATCTCGATACAGATGGTTGTGAGCCACCATGTGGTTGCTGGGACTTGAACTCTGAAAGAGCAACCAGTGCTCTTAACCTCTGAGCCATCTCTCCAGCCCCAAAATTTAGCCATTTTAAACAGACCACAATCTCTCCACCCTATCCTTTCCAACTTGGGCCTGGCAGGATGGCTCCCAGGAAGAAGGTTGGCGAGAAGAAGGGATGTTCTGCCGTCAGCGAGGTGGTGACCCCAGAACTCACCATCAGCATTCACAAAGCACACCCGTGGAGTGGGCTTCACGAATCCAGTCCCTAGGGCACTCAGGGAAACCTGGGAATTTTCCATGGAGGAGAAGGGGACTCCAGATGTGTGCTTTGATACAGGGCTGGATAACACCGTCTGGGCCAGAGGAATGAGGAATGTTCCACCCTGTACCCTGCGTGTGTTTGTCTAAAAAAACACAATGAGGATGAGGACTCACCAAACAAGCCCTGCACACTGGTGACACACGTGCCTGTCACCGCATTCAAAGTCTGCAGACGCTCAGTGTAGATGAGAACTAACTGCTGGATGTCAAATAAAGTTGGAGAACTGCCAAGAATAAGTGAATTAAGTAAACAATTCACGGGTATGCAGCATATTCATCCTGTGCGATTATAACCTCTCTTGTACTCCCAAATGTTTTCCTTCCCTCAAAACAGAGTGCACGTCCATTTTGCAGTGGTCCCTCCTAGGTAGACTTGGGTGGGGCCTCGCCAGGCCTGACTGGAGGCAAGAACAGGAAAAGACAAAAGCCAGGCAGTGAGCATGGCTAGTACTGCCACACCTGTCAAGGCCGATTAATTGTGTGCCACGGTCTCCAAGGGCCACACCTTGGCCTCACCCAAGCCCTAAGCGGAGTTCAGCTGTCAACTTCTGGCTACAGTTAAGTGGCCTGGTGCCAGCTTCTCTTACCTGCCCACTCTTTCTCTCCTTTTCCTAATCTACCCCAGCACAAGTTCCATGATAACAGCATTGAGTTCTACAACCAGAAGTCACAGTCACTGTCCTTCCCCAGCAGGGCTAATTCCCTTTATCCCCTGGGTAGAGCCTTGGCTAGCTGGCTCTCCTGGAGGAGAACACAGGTCCTCTGCAAATTCACACAGAGCTAGTCTACGCTTGAGCAAGGCACTGTGGGTGCAGAGGACCACGCTCACACGCGGGCTAAAAACCAAGAGAGCAGTAGGGATTGGCTACCATGTAACCAGGATGGCCGCTGCCCACCCAGTTCCTCAAGTTCCCCCTCGGAGTTCTGGAGCCAGGAGCTCTGGACTGAGGCAGCTCCCCTCCCTACCTCTCTGCCTCGTCAGCCTACGGGAAGACTCCAAGTGGGGCCAAAGATGGCATTACTGCCCTGCACGTGGGGGCGGCATTTGGTGGACTTATGGTACAGCTGTTGAGTCTCCTAGTGATGTTGAAAATAGGGTACCAAATTCAAGAAACTAGAAAAAGTGAGGCAGGTTTATTGTTGTTTTGATTTTTCTGTGGGTTATTATTTCATTTTGTTTGAGACAGGCCCTCACTATGAATCCCTAACCCTAACTGGCCTGGAACTCACCAGCAGTCTAGTCTCAATGCCATAGGATCGCCCTGCCTCTCCCTCAGGAGTGCTTCGATTAAAGGCATGTGTCACGCCCACCAGGAAACAGTTTTGCAGAAAGGGATGCCAGTGAAGAGAAAAGCCAAAAATGATCGGAGTAATAATGGTTTGGCAGAAGACACTGTCCTAGGTCCTAGGATGGGGAGAAATTCGTCTCCTCTTCTACAGGCTGGGGCTTCCACATTCCAAACTCTCCATCTCGTTTGCCTAGGAAACAAAACCTCATCCAGTGAACAACTTGAGACTAGAGACTGCCCCTGAAGAACCATCCTGCCTCCATCTTAGGTTTAAAAGTGACCTAATTAAAGTGTTATTTCATCTTTTGTATAAAATTGTTAGTCTATCATAGAAATAACAGAGAGAAACCAGAATCTTTCTTCAGCACCTTTTGGGCAAACTGTAAATAAATGGATTTTCTTTATCGATATTCCCTGATCTATTTTAAGATGCTTAAGACTTATGAATAGGGATTGAAGAGATGATTCAATGGGTAAGAGATGCATTGCTCTTCTATAGGACTGAAGTTCAATTCCCATGTCAGGTGGCCCAGTTGCCTGTAAAAACAGCCCCAGAAGATCCAACATGCGTTTTTTTTTGGATTTCGACTGTTCCTGTGTATGAGCAGGGCTTTAGCTGTTCAGTTTTATGATATGGAGACTCCCTGGTAAAGTCTCCCAGTGCAGACCTTGGTTTCTTTGGTGTTCTTGCTGCTCATCTGTCAGAGGAGGTACATTTGAAAAGCTCGTTCTGAAGGCTTGGCTAAGCCATTCACTGAACCATAGTGGTCCTGTGATGGGAAGGCTTGGGTTTACTTGGCAGAGTGCTCATTTTCTGTGCTCTCTACATGACTTGCCTTGGCATCATCTTTATGGCATAGGCCAGGATCTAAGCTCAGAGGGCACTTGCTGGTGGAGGATTAAGCCAGGAACACATGGTTAGAAACAGAAACTGAGGCGTCTAGAGAGACAGAATGGCAGCAAACCAGGAACAAGCTTGCAAGTTAATGGCAGACAAAACCGGTAAAATATACCTTGCAGGTTAAAGTTCTGTTTGCACTTAAGACAGTTAAGAGTGAGTTCCTGTTCGTTCTGTGTTTGTTTGACCTATCTTCACCCGATGTGTTTGGTCACACGTGGGAGGGAAATATGTCAGGATGTATGCCTGCCCCTGGTTGGACCTGGTGTGAAATACAGTGGCCTTATGACCCTTGGCAAAATGCCATTTCCCAGGAACCCTAAAATGGTCATCATCCTGGGCGGTGTTTAATTAAAGCTTGCTTCAAAGTTGGCTCAAAAATTGTTGGAGCAGTCTTTCTCTCACAATCCTCGAGTGAAGGTCAAGTACTGCTTTTGCAGAGGAACCCAGTTCAGATTCCAGCACCACCTCTCACTCCAGCTCCAAGAAATCTGACCTTTCGGGCCTCTGAGGACACCAGCCCTCAATGCACAGACCCACACACAGACAGACGCACATGCACATCATTAAAAACATGAAAAGAGATAGTCTTTAAAGAAGAAGAAATACAGGGAGCCAGCAACATGGGTCAGTGGCTACAGGCTCCATCTCTGGGATCCACACAGTGGAAAGTGTGACCTGACTCCCGAAAGTTAACCTCCACATGGACATGTGACACACATACAAAATAAATGTCTCAAGCCTCATCACCTTCGTCTGCATAATACCTGCCTCTCCCACCTCGTATGGCTTGGATTTCTCTTGAGCATGCTCTCTTTGTTGTGTGTAGCCTGGGTAGGGACGGGCTTCCAGTCTTACTAAGCCAGCTAGCTTCTTTCATGTTAATTTCTATGTCCCTGATCTCCTACTACATTTAGATTCTCATGTTTGATTGTGACGCTGTCTGGACTCATCTTGAGTAACAGTGACTTCTGCTATCTGGGGCTTAGATATCTTTTGTGGTATTGCCTTTGTAACGGGAGGAAGATTGAGGTTCTTGGTTATGGCGTGATGGTACACACCAGTGACCCAAGCATTTGGGAGGTGGAGGAAGGAGGGGCAAGAGTTCAAAGCCACCCTCAGCCCCATAATGAGTTCAAGGTCAGCCTGAGCCGAGACCTTTTCTCACATAAGCAAGCAAACATTTTTGGCTTACATTTAAATTTGAGTAAATTGTTGAGAGATTCCTTCTCCTGTTTGTGTAGACTATGAGGAACAGTAATGACGAGGTATAGTAGTGTGCGCCTTTAATCCCAGCACTGGAGAGGCAGAGGCAGGCAGATGCTGAAGCAAGCCTGGTCCACAGAGCAAGTTTCAGAACAGCTGGGCCTACACAGAGAAACCCTGTCTCAGGAAAGAGAAAGGAAAGGAGGGAGGGAGGAGGAAGGCAGGGAGAGGGAGGGAGGGAGGAAGTGATGGTAGGATAATAGGTTACCATGGAGGCACTAGGAGAGAATTCCTACTGTCTGGATGCTCTGTGAATTAAAGTAGTTCCTTTTGTTGTTTCTCTTTTGGAGCTAGAGAAATGATGGCTCTGTGGTTAAAAGTTCATATTGCAGCCGGGCAGTGGTGGCACACGCCTTTAATCCCAGCACTCGAGAGGCAGAGGCAAGTGGATCTCTGTGAGTTCGAGACCAGCCTGGTTTACAAGAGCAAGTTCCAGGCCAGACTCCAAAGCCACAGAGAAACCCTGTCTCGGGAGCCCCCCCTCAAAAACAAAGAGTTCATACTGCTCTTTGGCTGAACCCAAATTCAGCTCCCAGCACTCTTATCAGGCAGCTCATAACTGCCTGTAACTCCAGCTCCAGGGAAATCCAGCATCTCTGGACTGTGAGCACCAGCATTCATTCATACATAACTCTTACACACACACATGTGTGTGCCAATGCCACATACATGCAGGTTCCCACAGATGCCAGAAGGGGACATTGGATCCTCTGGAGCTGCAGTTACATGCAGCTGCCTCATGGGGGTGCTAGGAACTGAACTAGGGCCCTCTACAAGACCAGCAAGTGCTTTTGACCACTAAGCCATTTCTCCAGCTGCTGTAGCTCTTTTCTTAGGCCTCATTTTAAGGCAGGGGACAGGGGAACTCAGGGGCCACTCCCAGAAAGTCCCTGACAATCTAAAGAAATTCTGGCAAGCTCAGCTGCAGACGCTCTGGGGGTCAAAGCTCTCTGCTTGCAGGACTGTGTGGACCAAAGTCTCCCCGGTTGATGGCCTTCAGATAACTATATCGGTTTATGACAGCGTTCCAGAGCCAGGCAGTAATCAGTCACCTTGTGTACCAGGAAGAAGTCTCCCTTTCCACTTCTCCTCCCTGTTGTTTTCTGTGCTGTGTGACAACTTAAAAGCTCACAGTATTTGCCATCTATAACTCATTCTGTAGACCAGGCTGGCCTCCAACTCACAGAGATCCGCCTGCCTCTGCCTCCCAAGTGCTGGGATTAAAGACGTGCGCCACCAACGCCCGGCTGTCTGTGTCTGTTTTAAAGCATCTTTTTTTTTTTAATTATTACATATACAGTGTTCTGCCTACATGCCAGAAGAGGACACCAGATTGAATTGTAGATGGTTGTGAGCCACCATGTGGTTGCTGGGAATTGAACTCAGGACCCCTGGAAGAGCTGTCAGTGCTCTTAACCTCTGAGCCACCTCTCCAGCCCCTGTCTGTGTCTGTTTTAACTGACCTGATGGAGGCCGAAGAAAATATGATGGATGAAGAAACAATCTTTGTACATTTATACATTCGAGGGACCCCAGGACTCCAAAGAGACGAGATAAATGCTTCCCAAGCCTACCTTGACTGACTGTAGGTGCCTAGAATCTGGTTTTATTTTTTAATGTTTATTTTATTTATGTGTGTGCTGGAAGGAGGTCCAGAGGCCAGAAGCGGGATGTCAGAACTCTAGGAGCTGGAATTTCAGACTCGTGGGTCTCCCAGTGTAGGTGGTTCTACCTGGGTTCCAGTCCTCTCAAAGAGCAGTGTCTTTTTAACTGCTGAGCCATTGCTCTTAGCCCCTAGGAACTAGGCTCTTAAAGGGGTTTTGGAGATGCTTGCCTCTCCGAATACGGTCTCACAGGCAATCATGTTAGAACATACTGTTGTTACATGTCTAAAGTTTACCAGTAGCGAGTCCCATGTGGAGTTTATCGGTAGACAGGAAAGGAAGGGGGCGTGAGCGGGAACCAACCCCGGGCAGAGCGGAGAGAATGAGGTAAGAGAGGAGAGGAGGGAGCGTAAGTGGGCGGGGTCTGCCCTTTAAAGGGGTCCTTTGCACCTGCGTGCAGACTGGTTCTCATGGAACCCTGGGCTGACCAGAGTGCTGCCTGAGTGCATTCTGCCAGGTAACATGCTCTGGCCAGCAAGGCACAACGGGACTCGAGTCCACGGGAACCTGGGAACCTGGAATGAATGAGATAAGCGACACGAGAGAGATGGGCAGCAGGACAGCATGGCTGATCGAGCTGCGTTTAATGAGGTTTAAATGGGGGAAATGAGGTAAGGGGATGGGGCAGAGGGATGCAGGGCAGTGAGGGAGGGGTCGTTGCCTAGTAACCAGGCCACTGAAGGTGAGCAGGTAACAGGTGTTGGCAAGGTTAAAGGGTCGCAGAGGGAGGGTTTAAGTGATCTCATTGTGGAATGTTTCCTTCTTGCCATGGGCTATTTCCTGTGAGTCCAAGTTCTATTCATCAGGAAGCTGGGGAGGGGATGGACTATTCTTGAAAAATACTGACAGTATTTACAAGAGGTTCTAAATAACAATGATCGCTCCCGACATCATATGAGTGCAGGTGTCTGAGGGAGCCAGAAGAGGGCCTCAGATTCCTTGGAACTGGATTACAGGTGGTGACAAACGGCTTGCTATGTAGATGGTTAGGAACAAAACCCACAGCTTCTGTAAAAGCAGCCAGGACTCTGAACCACTGAGCCATCTCTGATCCCTCTGCTGTTGATATTTCTTTCAGTAGTTTACACACCAAGTACAGCATAAGACTCCAGGATCCCCAAGAGTAAGGTCAGAAATCTGAAGGAAATTGTAGCTACCTTGGAGGGAGGGGAGACACTCTAAAGAGAAACATTCACGTCCCCTCCCTCTGCTCTCAGAATTCAAACAATGATCCTTTCAGAATTGACAGTTCCCAGGAAAGCCTACTGGGGGCGGGAAAGGCTACAACCCTGGCTGTTGTTTCGCTATTTCCTTCAAATGGAACCTTTCCCTCCTGGAGAGGGAAGTACACTAAACTCACAAACCTCCAGAAGTTCCTGAAGCTTACAGGTCTCAAGCTCCCCTCTCCTCTGTCAGGTTGCGGAAGCAGTAACAACTGCAGACAAGAAGAGACTTTCCAGCTAGCTGAGCAGCCTACAAGCCACACAGAGAGCTCCGGGACTGCAGCCTTTGTGAGTCATTAGCATGCTGGGGTGGGATCCCTTTCAGTCATCGATGGTCATAGGTAACCCTTCACCCACACCCCTGTAAGAAAGCCTTCAACCAGCCTGGCATTGGTAGCACACGCCTTTAATCCCAGCACTCGGGAGGCAGAGGCAGGCGGATCTCTGTGAGTTCGAGGCCAGCCTGGTCTACAGAGTGAGTTCCAGGACAGCCTCGAAAACAATACAGAGAAACCCTGTCTCGAAAAACCAAAAAAGAGAGAGGCCATCAAACTCCTTTGTCTAGGGATTTGTTCTAGGGTCATATTGGAAACTGAGGAAAAGGCTCTCGAGATTGGTTAATTCTCTGTGCCATCATAGGCTCAGCCAACAGAGGGCCCAGTCACCCTGTGCTTGTCCCCTGGCTCACCCAGGGAAGTGCCTGTGCTCTGTCCTGGTGCTGACCACCCAGCTAGGGTGACTGAAGCCTCTGCCTCCCGAGGGCTGGAATTAAAGGCGTCATGTGCCACCATCGCCTGATTTTCAGTTTCCTTTGTAACAATTAGTTAAAAATTTAATTATTTTTATGCTCCTCATTGGTGTTTTGCCATGGGCGTCTGTTGCTGGCCTGACGGTCTGGCAGCTGTTCCTCTCTGCAGGTGTTGATTACACGCTGTTCTCACAGCTATCAAGGGGCCACATTTATTCTACTTTCCGGAACTGGGTGGGGACGTCTTGTTAAAGGCCAGTCTTATGGAACAGGCATGGCGGAAATAAAGACAGTCTTTTGAAGCAGTTTCTCTGTGTAGCCCCGGCTGTCCTGGAACTTGACTTGCAGATCAGGCTGGCCTTGAACTCAGAGATCCACCTGCTTCTGGGCACCTGCCACGACCTGAGAATGAAGACTTCCTGTCAGACTGTTGAAACAATGGATCCCAAAGAAATGGAATCTCCCCAGGAATCTCATGCTGAGGGAAGGGAAAGGCACCAGCCTGAGGGGGAGGTTGTCTCCCAGAGAGGTTGCTCACAGCTCTAAAACCTTGTCCAACCACCTTACAGGATGAGCTTTGACAGGGACTGTGCACATCTTTGGATCTTAACTCTGACCTCACTCCAGGACACTAATTATGGACTTGGGCGGTTTCCTGGATCTCACAATTTTCAATGACCAATTGAAGCTGAATAAAGCCCATGTTAGAGCTTTGTACTTGCTGTGAAGCCCTGGCTGGTCTAGAACTCACTATGTAAATCAGGCTGGCCTCAAACGAAAGAGATCCACCCGCCCCTGCGTCCCAATGCTGTATTTCCACATTAAAGGCATGCACCACATCGGGTCCCTAACTTCTTTAAGAATGTGACAGGTTTGTGAACCTACGTCTCAGGACTGAAAACAGTCCTCAGCTCCAGCCCCTGTTAACTGAAGTTCCCAGCTTGGGAAATGGAGGAAGTTGCATCTGCTTCTGGGATTTCCGTGGTTGTAGTGACCCGGGATGTTACAGATCTGGAACCAAATTATCTTGGACTATCTTTAGCTTCTTTTTGTTGTTGTTGTTTTGTTTTGGAGACAGGGTTTCTCTGTGTAGCTTTGGAGCCTGTCCTGAAACTAGCTCTTGTAGATCAGGCTAGTTTCTCTCTCTCTCTCTCTCTCTCTCTCTCTCTCTCTCTCTCTCTCTCTCTCTCTCTCTCTCTCTCACTCAGAGAGCTGTGCCTGGCTGAATGCGGTATCTTTACAAAGCTGGGTTTCTATTTTGGAATAAATTTCTGTGTCTTAAATCTGATATAACCTGCAAAACATGTGACCCCATTACATGATGTATATCCTTGTCTTCCTCTTTCATTGTATTTTTCTAACAATTCTCTTGCCCCAGCACACACTACAGCTGTTAATCTTTTACCTCTCTCCCATAAAAGGGACCTGAAGAGGCCAGGAGGAGGGACTGCTTCCTAAAATCCTGATCTAGGGTGATTCAGCTGACGAGCCCGTCCTGGGTGCACCTCTGAAATAAAGCTTGCACCAATTAGACAAGTGTGGAACTGGTTTTTCCCGCTCCAACTTTTTGGGGTTTAACACCTACCTGCACCCACAGTGTGGCTCACAACCGCCCATAACTCCAGTTCCAAGGGATCCAATGCCCCTTCTGACAAAAAGTGCATACACATACAGTAAAAATAAACACATCTGCTAAAAAACATTGCAGGTACCTTGTTTATGGCGTGTATGTGTGTGTGAGCAGCATGCCAGTCACCAGGGGTCTCTGGATCAGGTGTTAGGACCCTCCCCCCACCATTTCCTTTTCCTGTGGAGGCAGAGCCTCTTGTCAGAGAAGAAAGGCTCTCATCTGCATTCACCCCCCCTTTACTGATGTAGATCCATGTAAATTTCTCTCTGCGAAAGTTTTCACAGCCATTCCTGCCTCAGTCTGATGCTTTGGTTAACCCTTTCCATTCAAAATGTGTCAGAGGAGCAAATGAATTTACACCGTCTTTCTGTGTGCCGCAATGACAACCATGTGACTTCACTCCACGACCCTGAACTATAGATCTAAAAATGCTATGCAGTTTGTACTCCCCACAAGGGAACCCTGTGACGGACTATATAGCTTTTTTTTTTTATTGGTTTATCTTATTAATTTTTTGTTTTTGTCTTTTGAGACAAGGTTTCTCTGTGTAGCTTTGGGACCTGTCCTGGAACTCGCTCTGTAGACCAGGCTGGCCTCGAACTCACAGAGATCAGCCTGCCTCTGCCTCCCTAGTGCTGGGATTATGGGCGTGAGACACCATACCAGGTTTATTTTTGTGTGTGTGTTCAGAAGTCAGAGACCAACTTAAGGAGTTCTTCATAACACCACATGGGGCCTGGGGACTGAACAGAGGTCATCAAGCTTCATGGCTAGGGTGTTTAATCTTCCAGTCACCTCACCAGCCCACATCAATATTCTTGTTCTGCAGTTAGGGTCAGAGTCTGAGCGCTGGCAGTCCTAACATGCTAGGTTCAGGTACCCTTCAGCTATTGGTCAGCTCAAGTAATTGAGTGCTGAAGGGCAGAGAAAGGAGACTTGATCAATATGGACACACAGGAGCGAGTAGAAGAAACAGCCTTCTGTGGCTGTCCCCACCCATGAAGGGATCAGGACATCAGTTGCCTTGTGGTTTAAGTAAAGGGTAAAAGGTAAGCGTAAGCGTCTGGGCGTGGTTCCCCCACATTGTCTCAGCTTGTCTTTCCGAAGATGTTCTAACTAATTGTCAATTTGTGTGAGATCTCCTTCCGATCGGCAGGCTGGCTTCAGCCTTTTCCTTTCCCCAGCTGAGGTTCCTGTAGCTTGAGGTCCACGTGGCGTAGTCCAATAGCCAAAGGGAGGACACAAGCATCTGTTTAGAATAAATCCATTCTAGCCAGGCTGGCTACACTCTGTGCAATGATCTGAACCTGGATTTTTTAATTAATTAAATTTTTTATTTTATGCGTATGACTGCTTTGCCTGCATGTACGTCTGTTTATCACAAACAGAGGTCAGAAGAGGACATTGGACCCCCTGGAGCTGAAGTTACAGATGGTTTGTGAGCCACCACGCTGGGGGCTCTCTGGAAGAGTAGTTAGTGCTCATAACGGCTGAACCATTTCTCAGCCCCCTTACTTAGCCTTACATTCTTCCATACGTGTGTTTCTGCAGGGCAAATGGCAGCTTCTTCCTCTCTGCAATTTTTCTCATGAGACTTAGTTTTAAGGACTAGGCCTGGAAATCAAACCTGTGAGGTACAGGGATGACCAATGCAGATTTGAGGCAATGGTGTTCCTAGCGCCCCGCGTGGTCTCTCTGGCTCCTCCCCCTCCTGGAAGTCTCTCCCATGCAGCGCAGGACTCAGTCCCCCCTGGAGCAGTATAGCTGCCATCAGCAGCTGCTGGGAAACTGCCTGTGTCCATAAATGTCTGCAGGGCAGTCCCACCGCGCCCGCCCAAGTCCGGGCAGAAGCATCGAGATTAGGAACCGTGGGTGGAGGCTGGTGTCTGGGGAGGCATATTGGGACCGGAAGCTCCTTCTGTATTGTGTGCTCAAATGGCCTTCACCTCATGACTTCACAGCCTAATTTAGGTAAAGCCTCTAATGCCAAGCTCTGGGACACCCAAGTGAGGCCCAACTTGCCCCCGGCTGTTCCTGCCTCCTAACCTAGGCCCTTCAGAACAGGGAGACCCCTCTCTCGTGTGCAAGTGCCGGTGCGAAGCACCCATTATTCCGCTCTCCCTCCAGAGACTCCAGCTAGTCCTCCCCTCTGAGACGATTACTTCTGTTCTGGGGCGGGGCTTCCCGGCATGGATAATTGCCTCTATTTGGGCATAGATGCATGCCACAAACCTGTTTCTCAGCCAGTCCTCTTATTTCCAGAATTCAACCCGACTACAGAAAAAAAGGTTAAGGAGGTAAACACTATGTCAGAGAGGGACAGAACAGACCTCGGTGGGCTGGGGTGGTGGCTTGCACACAGGCAGGAGGACCTGAGTTGGAACCTGACACTCATGAAAAACGACAATTGTGCCCACGCTTGTGTTGGGATGAGACAGGAGTCTACTGAAATGGTGAGCTCAAGATTCTGGAAATGAGGAGAGGGTAAATCTTTTTTGTCCCCCAGTGGTATAGTAGTGGTAAATTGCCCAAGATCTATCCATGCTCATGCAAGAGGGCAAAATTCAGTGGGTTTTTTTTTTTTTTTTTTTTGGTTTTTGAGACAGGGTTTCTCTGTGGTCAGTGGGTTTTTATACGTGTGTATGTACTTGTACTTTATATACTAAATGGAGGTGGAGACGTCACTCAGGGGTTAAGAGGCAGAGGCAGGCGGATCTCTGTGAGTTCGGGACCAGCCTGGTCTACAAGAGCTAGTTCCAGGGTAGCCTCAAAAGTCACAGAGAAACCCTGCCTTTTGAAACCCTCCATGTGAGTTCGAGGCCAGCCTGGTTTACAGAGTGAGTTCCAGGACAGCCTCCAAAACAATACAGAGAAACCCTGTCTTGTAAAAACCAAAAAAAAAAAAAAAAAAAAAACCAAGTTATAGAGAAACCCTGCCTCGAAACCCTCCAAAAAAGGACATGATTTCCATTCCCAGCAACTTCATCAGGTTCATCATTGCCTGTAGCTCCAGCCTGGGGGCTCAGACCCCTCTAGGCTCTGTGAGCCTTGTTTGTTCATGCACAGACATGTATACACACATATCCTACAAATAACTCTTTTAAAAAATAAACAAGCAGGGCAGTGCTGACGCACGCCTTTAGTCCCAGCACTCAGGAGGCAGAGGCAGGCGGATCTCTGTGAGTTTGAGGTCAGCCTGGTCTACAGAGCGAGTTCCAGAACAGCCAGGGCTATACAGAGAAACCCTGTCTTGGAAAACCTAAATAAAGAAAAAAAGAAAGAAAGAAAGAAAGAAAGAAAGAAAGAAAGAAAGAAAGAAAGAAAGAAAGAAAGAAAGAAAGAAAGAAAGAAAGGCAAATGAATAGATGAGAGGCTGGAAAGACGACTCAATAGTTAAAAGTGTTTCTTGCTTCCCTAGAGATCTTCAGTTTAGTTTCCAACACTAATGTAGTTGGCTTGCAATACTAGCAACTTCAGTTCCAGGAGGATCCTGGCCTCCTTAGTACCGGTACACAGGTAGTGCTGGTTTCTGCAGGAGCAACCAGCCTCTGCAGCCGCAACAGTTCCATCATCTGTCACCAGGTGCCTTTCCACTGTCAGCTGTTCCCCATGTGCACCCTCTAGAGGTGCCCACTAGGCAGCTGGCTGGGCTGTGGCTGCACTCGAAACCCTGTCTGGGAAAACCAAAAACAAAACAAAAAGAGTGCCCGCTGGGCGCTGGACTCCAGGCATAGCTTGCTCTGTTTGCCTCCCTCTTGCCTCTTGTTCCTTTGTCTCTTTTCCGTCTCTCCTTCCAGTTTCAATCAAAGGCCGTCCCTGCACCTCCCCTGCCCAGTGAACTTCCCATGTGAGCTCCGTGGCATAGGGTGACTTTGTGGTACCCCTTGGCCCCAACCCACCAAGGTCGCCTTCCGCCAGTGCATGTGGCATACCTTCAGATGCACAAGATAGACGCTCAAGGCTGACTTCTCGCCTCTACAAGTACAAGCACAGACAAGCACACAACCCCTTCACATGCACGCGCGTGCGCACACACAGACACACACAGACACACACACACACATCCCCTCACAGGCAAACACATGACCTCACTGTTCACAGACACAGGTAAGCACACATCCCCACATGCATTCGTGCAAGCACAGTCTGTCTGTCTGTCTGTCTGTCTGTCTCTCTCTCTCTCTCTCTCTCACACACACAAAATGACTGAAGCCCAGAGTGTCATTGTCCTTCTCCAGACTCAGAAGGATCACTGCAAGGTCAAGGTCAGCCTGTCCTACATAGTGAGACTCTCTCAAAAACAAGTCAAAACTGTTAACTATCTAATTAGCTAAATGAAATAAAAGACATAGAGCTAGGCATGGCGGCACATCTAATCTCAGTTACTCTGGAAACCTAGCCAGAATTATTTTTTAAAGATTTGTTTATTAGCGCCCGGCATTGGTGGCTCATGCCTTTAATCCCAGCACTCAGGAGGCAGAGGCAGGCGGATCTCTGTGAGTTCGAGACCAGCCTGGTCTACATAGCTACTTCCAGGACAGCCTCCAAAACAATACAGAGAAACCCTGTCTCGAAAAACCAAAAAAAGAAAAAAAAAGATTTGTTTATTTATCACATGTACAGTGTTCTGCCTACATGCCAGAAGAGAGCACCAGATTGACTTGTAGATGGTTGTGAGCCACCATGTGGGTGCTGGGAATTGAACTCAGGACCTTTGGAAGAACAGTCAGTGCTCTTAACCACTGGGGCATCTCTCCAGCCCCCCCAGAATTATTATTATTTTTAAATGAATGGGGGGAGGGGGAGCAGTGTCTGTGCCAAATGCCTCCACTCTGCCTCCCAAGAGCCGGTATTAATGGCATACGCTACCACCTCCAGGCACAAATACATCTTATAAGGAATAATAATAAAATAGTCTTAGCAGACACTAATTTGTACCCATCCAGAAGCTTAGCTTGTCACCAGCTAGAGTCTGAGACTTGTGGCAGTTTTCCCCATTTTGCTGTAACTCTGTAACCTCAACCAATGTATTTGGTAAACAATTTAATTTACGACCTCCTTTTCTTTGCAATCAGTAAAATGTCTTCTGTGCAGCCACTTTCACAGAGCAAACATGGTATTTATGGCAATGTAAATCTGTGTTCCAGCCAGAGAATCACTGGTATTTGGTTTCAGAAAAAAAAATCTTAAAAAGGGAGTGGGGGCTGGAGAGATGGTTCAGGGTTTAAGAGCACTGGCTCCCCTTCCAGAGGTCCTGAGTTCAATTCCCAGCAACCACAAGGTGGCTCACAACCATCTACATGCCAGAACACTCTGTACATAATAAAAAACTTAAAAAAAAAAAACTGTGTCCCCACAGTTCACTTCTATTATGGAGGCTCATGTCCATAATCCCAGCACTCTGGAGGCAGAGGTAGGCAGATCTCTGTGAGTTCAAGGTCTACATTGTGAGAACTCTGGGATTATGTAGAGAAACCCTGTCTCAAAAACAAAAACAAAAACAAAAAAAACCAAAAGGCAGGTCTGGTCTTCTATGCCTTCCATTCCAAACTCAGCACTTGAGGAAGGCAGATCTCTATGAGTTTAAGTTCCTGTCTCAAAAACTAAACAAAGCAAAAAGTATTATTTCATTTATCTACTTGGGAGAGTAAGGGCACATGCCACAGTAAGTGTTAGTTGACAACATCCAAGAGTCAATTTTCTGCTTCGACTATGTGGGTCCTAGAAATTGAACAGACTCCTCAGAAAGCAAGCACCTTTACTGGCTGAGATGTGTGCCGGGTCTGCCTGCGGTACTGGCGGGAGCTTTAGGACTAAGTAGAGGAAGAATTAGAGTGGACAGGAGTTATGCATGACGGAGCAGTCTCTTCAAGGTCTCTCTGGCTGATCACTGTCTCAGAGATGTTCTGGTTCTGAGGGCTGGCTGGAAGATGAAGTCCTTACTGCAAGAGTGAACAGGCTTTTTCCCTGGAGACACTTGGTCTTGCCCCAGGGTGCAGCCTCAGGCAGCAGAGGTAATTGCTTTTATTGGGGGGTTGGTCAGTTCTTCTGTTCCTGGGAACCAAAGGTAACTTTAAGTTTAGGGTGATGAGTCTGTGTGGTTGATCTTGAAGTGCAAAGACAGGGATAGCACAGGTTTTTAGACAGACACTCCTTAAATGACTAACACGCCCATGCCAAGTCAAGCAGGCATCTTAGCAAAGAGGACAGGAGTGAGGGAACAGGGACATAGGTCTGTACCATCACCCTCAGCAGCCTGGGGAGTTCCCTTGATTTTTAGGAGCCTCCACTGAAACCAAAACAGGATTCGTGGCATAGGTGCAGGAAAGAATTTCAGACAGTGTGAACCAGAGTTGGGGTTTTATTAAAACTGAAAATTTGCACCTAGCGTGGTGGCCCAGACTTGGGAGGCAAAGACAAGCTAATCTTTGTGTTCAAGGCCAGCCTGGCCTAATAGGGAGTTCCCAAACAGGCAGGGTATGGAGAGAGACTCTTTTTTTTTCTTTTGAGGGGGGAGGAAAGAGTTTATTTGGCTTACGCTTCAGCATTGCTGTTCATCACTGAAGGAGGTCAGGACAGGAACTCAAACAGGGCAGGATCCTGAAGCAGGAGTTGATACAGAGGACATGGAGGGGTGCCGCTTACTGGATTGCTTACAATTTCAGGGGTTCAGTCTGTTATCATCATGGGGGGAGCATGACAGGCATGATGCTGGCAGCTTAGAGTCCTACATCTTGCAGACAACAGGAAGTCCAACTGACACTAGGCAGTGTCCTGAGCATAGGAAATCTCAAAGCCCACACCCATAGTAACTACTTCCTCCAACAAGGCCAGGCCCACTCCAACAAAGCCACGATCCCTGTGAGTGTGGAGATTATGGAGGCCAATTACATTCAAACTACCTCATTCCACTCCCTGACCCCCATAAGCTTGCAGTCATATCATAATGCAAAATGCAGACTCCAACCCAAAAGTTCTCACAGTCTATCACCGTCTCAACGGTGTTTAAAAGGCCAAAGTTCAAAGTCTTCTCTGAGATTCATACAATCTCTTAAATGCAACCCCCTATAAAAATACTAAAAAAAAAAAATATCACATACTTCCAACACGTAATGGCACAGGATATGCATTACCATTCCAAACCTTAGGGAAGGGAGCGGAGTGAGGAAATAGTGCACCAGGGCAAGACTGAAACCAGCTGGGCAAGCTCCAAACGCTGCATCTTCATGTCTTCAGATCTCTGACTTCTTTCAGCTTGGTTGACTGCAGCGCACTCCTTTCTCTAGGGCTGGTTCCATTCCCTGTCAGCAGCTCTCCTCAGCAAGCATCCCACAACTCTGGCGTCTCTTAACATCTTGGGGTCTCCAAGGCAATCCAGGCTTCAACTTTATAGCTTCATGCAATGGCCTCTCTAGTATACCTCCATTCAGGGACACCCCTGACACACGCCTGGCCACAGAGGCCTTCTTTCAGCACGGTGGCAAATTCCATAACCCGTTTCTTCTATCCTTAACTCTAAAGCCAGAACTTTGTGGCCAAAGCTGCCACGTTCTGCCACTTACTGCTTACTGGGGCTGGAACATGGTCCCGTTGTTCAATGACACCGGCACCAGCTTTCTGTACTTCACTGCCTAAGTTGACTGTCCTCGAGACTCTGGAAAAAGAAGAGAGAGAGAGAAAGAAAAAGAAAAAGAAGAAAGAAAGCATGAACATGGGCTTCTCCAGGAAGCATGAGAGATAAGGAGGAACCTTCCAGAGAAGACTAAGACACACTTAAGTGTGGGTGTGGATTTCTCAAGAGAGAGACTCCAGATTAAGGTTCTTAGTATCAGCTTTGTGTTTCAGTTTCATTTCTGTTGCTATGATAAAATAACTTAGCAAAAAACAATAAGGGCTAGGAATGGTGGCATGGGACTTTAATCCCAGCACTCAGGAGGCAGGGGCCGTTGGGTCTCTGTGAGTTCAAGGCCAGCCTGGTTAACACAGAGAGTTCTCAGGTCTGCTGGGGCTACAGATTGAGACTTTGTCTCTAAAAGAGAAAAGAAAGAAAGAAAGAAACAAAGAAAGAAAGAAAGAAGGAAGGACAGTACAAACAAAAACGAAGCAACTATGGAAAGAAAAGGGCTTACTTTGACTTAAAATTTCAATTATAGTCCATGATTGTGGGACAATCAGGGCAACAACTAGCTACATCACATCCATAATTAAGAGCAGAGAGAAACATATGAATATATTCATGCTTACTTGCTTGCTCGTGCTCAACTCAATTTTTTCTATCTTTAAATAGTTGGGGACCCTCAGCCTAGGGAATGATGCTCCCCACAGTGGAATGTGCCTGCTCCCATCAATTAATTTAAAGACAATCCCCACAAATATGACCACAGGCCAACTCAATGTACACAGCCCTTCACAGAGACTCTTTCTAGGTGATTCTAGGTTGTGTCAAGTTGATAATTAAAGCTAAACATTACCACATACATGTATCATTTTGATGCCTTTCAAGTTGTATCTCAAAAGGTAAGAAGCCTTCCCCTTCTTCCTTTCAGTTCGACTTTTGGTAAATGAGATTATCGAATAAGATGTGACTGCTGGTTCATAAGGTAAACCCAGGAAGGAGCCTTTAGGCTTAGAGTTTCTGGTGAAATTCCTAGAGAGCTGCGGGTTTATAGCTGGGAAGGGCTAAGGGCTTTAGGCAGTTGTTAATTTTGCTGGAATTCTTGTTTTTCTGCTAATGAAAGGCTTCAACCAGGTTTGCGGGTGAGGGGTCCTCTTCACTTTTCTTTCTTTCCTTCCTTCCTTTTTTTTTTTTTTTTTTTTTCGAGACAGGGTTTCTCTGTATTGTTTTGGAACCTGTTCTGGAACTCTCTCAGTAGACCAGGCTGGCCTCGAACTCACAGAGATCTACCTGCCTCTGCCTCCCGAGTGCTGGGACTAAAGGCATGTGCCACCAACGCCCACCTTTTGACTTTTCATGCACTTATACTCTTTCCTGTCTTTCTACCTGTCTCAGAGATAAACACAAAACTGAAGGCAGAGATGCCAAAGAAAAGTCGGTATGTCCCTACCCTGGTTGACTCTGGGGTTGTCCCTATCCTGTGGGGGTAGGCCAGCCACTTCATCAAGTAACTTCACGGTGTACACCTATAGTCCTCGCAGTTGTCAGAGAACCTCTCATTTGAAAGGCTTCTTTTCATTGCAGCAGCTGCCAGGATCCTGCAGAGCGCCTGTACTCAACTACAGAGGGGTTTCCGATGCGCTCCGCTCACGTGACTGCCGGTGGCATCTCTCAGACACACAGCGGAATTTATTGCCACACTCGGGAGGGCAGATGGTGCCTCCGCACAAAAGGCCACGGTCACACCAGAGCCCCAACAGTTCAAAGAAGAGTGAGAAGCAAGAATGCCTCTGTTCCTTTCTTAACAATTGATACCCATCCTCACTCCTGTGTGGTGTCTTCATAAAGTACCAACTTCCTTTAAGGACAAAAGAAAATACGTTTTTCTAGCAATACACAGGGGTGCAGTTTCATAGGATTACCAACCACGGACCATGGAAGCAAGGCAGGATTGATGGCCGCAGGACCATGCAGCCAGATAATATCACGGTGGCAACACAGATGGCCAGGTTGCAACCAGGGCTGGCTTCTAACCATCCCCAACACCCTTCTTCTACCAGCTAGACTTTACTTCTTATTATTCTACACTCTCCTGAAAGTGTGTCACATTTTGGTGACCAAGTGACCAAACACATGAGCCTATTGGAGGGTGAGTGGGGGAGGGGAATATTTCACACCCAGACCTTAATAGCAAGGAAACCTATGTTGTTAGTACCTATTTAGCTTTGCTCTTGGTGAAGGTAGGGTGTGTCAAGTTCCTGAGAGTTTTATCTAAAAGTCACAAAAAAACGGTAGGTCGGATTCAAAGGTTGATAGTAATTGGCTGTTTACAGGGAAAGAGCTCAAGATAATTTTGGTTGTGCTACCTAGAGCATTCCATCTGTCTATAACCTAAATGGTCTGCTTAGCCAGGGTCAAGCAGTGTGCCCAGTTGGTCTAAAGATGGTGGCTTCCGCAGAGACCTGCGTTGACCTGCTTTCACCAGAAACCTGGGAAGCACCCTTTGTCCTTGGACACTGTTCCAGAAATGGAGGCTGGGACTCCAGACAAGAGAGACAGAGACAGACGTGCAGAGCTAAGGCATTGAGGACACAGAACTTGAGACAGACACAGGTGCTGACGGGTGTGGGTGTGCTCTAGAGATGACCCAAGGCCTCTCCCAGGTCTGTAAAGAGTCTGCTACTGAGCTGCACCCAGTTGGGACTCCCCAAACTCACACAACACTGTGGTAGTGAGGGATTGGGAGGAAGATACATTTCCTGATAGACAAATGAGAAAGGACTAGGACTTGGTAATAAAGGCGTTGAATTTCCAAAATGGCAGGCTTCTTTACCCTCCTGATTTGAGACAAAAAAAACAAAAAAAAAAAACAAAAAAACAACCTGCTGGGCAGTGGTGGTGCATGTCTTTAATCCCAGCACTCCGGAAGACAGAGGCAGGCGGATCTCTGTGAATTCGAGGTCAGCCAGGGCTACACAGAGAAACCCTGTCTCGAAGACCCAATTAACCAACCAACAAACAAAAACCTCGTATCCTAAAACAGGCTTTTACTCTGGATGATGGATTGGCTCAAACTCAAGACCAGGTCAGGGTTATGTTTACACAACAGTTGTGGACTGATCATCCACTAACCTTAACTTAGGGAAGGAGGAAGCTGCTTGAGTACACACATTTCCTCAGCTAGTAAAGGCCTTTCTCTTTCTCTCTCTCTCTCTCTGAGACACAGTTTCTTCCTGGAACTTGCTCTGTAGACCAGGCTGGTCTTGAACTCACAGAGATCGCCTGCCTCTGCCTCCCGAGTGCTGGGATTAAAGGCGTGCACCACCACTGCCTGGCTGATGGCACACACCTCTATTCTCAGCACTCAGGAGGTTGAGGAAGGCGATCTCTGTGAACTCCAAGCCAACCTGGTTTATATAGCAAATCCCAGACCAGTCAGGGTTATGTGGTTAGACCCTATCACCAAAACAAAAACATGGAGTGGTCTGAGCATATAGATCAATGATAGAGTGCTTGCCAAGACACAGAGCCAAACAAAAGAAAATAAACAGCGTAATTTATTTTATGTGTATGGCTGTTTTCCCTGTATGTCTGTATAGTGCATGTGAACCTAGTACCCACAGACTGTGAGAGCACATCAGATCTTCTAGAAATGACATCACCACATGGGTGCTGGGAAAAGAACCCTGATCCTCTACTGAGCCATCTCTCCAGCTCCACAAAACAAAATTTAAGAAAGCAAAACCAAATAATTAGAAAAAAATACAGATGGATGGGGAGGCAGCCCAGTGAGCAAGTTGGATTCCTCAGACTCGTGTAAAAAACCAGAGGTGATAAGGAATTGGCAGAGACTAAGTTCCTGCTGACTCATGCTGGGAGAGACTAAGTTCCTGCTGATTCATGCTTGTGCCTTCCTTGTTGTTGGTGATAAAAGTTGCCCTCTGCCTCCTTGGAAGAAAGTCACAGTCACAGTGATACTTGTGACGCTTCTAATTGGATAAAGAACGCTGTGGCTGTTGACGCTCAACCGCCTTCCGAGTAAAGCTTTTGCTTGGCTAACTTGGCACACTCAGGACTGGAAAACCCCATCACATGCATGTATGTTGTGGACATTAGGGCCAGGAGGATGACTCAGTGGGTAAAATCACGTGCCACCAAGCCCTTGAATGCAGGTGTGTACATGTGTGTACACACACAGATGAAATAAAAGTGAACTGTGGGCACTGGTATTTATTCACTGTGTGTGTGAGAGGGTGTTCATGTGGGCAGTACATTCGTGTGTTCAGCTGCACATACACATGTGTGTGCTGTATGTGGAGGCCGGGGGTGTTATATACCAGCCCAGCCAAGAAGACTGGAGTCTATTTTGGTTCACCCAGGACAGGATTTTTTTTACTTATTTTTATTACATATACAGTGTTCTGTGTGCATATTTGCCTGCAGGCCAGAAGAGGACACCGGATCTCATTACAGATGGTTGTGAGCCACCATGTGGTTGCTGGGAATTGAACTCAGGACCTCTGGACAGCCAGTCATTGCTCTTAACCTCTGAGCCATCTCTCCAGCCCCAGGGCAGGATTTTTTTTAGCCTTTGCATGTTCCCATGGAGACCAAGGCAGCAAGGGCAGTGAGTATGAGAGACTAGAATGTCTGGCACATCCCTCTGTCAACTGACATGACCCCTTTCCTTCTAAACTTCTATTTTCCTACCTATGCAAAGTGGTTCCTTCTGACCTCAGTTTATTCTGAATTTTTGTTTGTTTTTATTTTTTGAGACAGGGTTTCTCTGTGTAGCCCTAGCTGTTCTGGAACTTCCTCTGTAGACCAGGCTAGCCTTGAACTCACAGTGATCCACCTGCCTCTGCTCCCGAGTGCTGGGATTAAAGGCATGTGCCCATATAACTGCCTAGGTCTGCCTCTCTTTCTCTTTTTAAAGTCTGTGTCTCTGAAGGGATGTTTACAACTCTGGGCTTGCTTATCAGGAGCTGACTACCTAGCAGGCTTCGTACCTGTGATGTCATTCTTCCGGAAAGGCAGCCCAGCTCCCCATGTAGCTATGTCTTGAACTGGCTTTTGGCCAAAAAGTCACTGGGCTGGATGTGTTTTGTTTGTCACGAATGCTACTTACTGATTGAATGCTGTGGATGTTTTGTGAGTCTCTGGTAACACAGGCTAGCCTTGAACTTGCTATGTAGCCGAGGGTGGTCTTGATCTCCTGATCCTCCTGCCTCCACCTGAACTCACCTTCTGTCTTTCATTCCAACTCTAGTCTCACTTAAAAACTACTCCAGAGACAGCTCTTGGGTCAGGAGTCAGTCTAGAGGGTTCCTCAAGCATGGGCTGGGGGGGGGAGGGGAAGCATTCTGCCTAACATGCAGATCTGACATTCTATTTGGATTTCTAATCACACCTCAGACCCACACCCATGCCAGCCAGGTCATAGTCCTCGAGCTATTAGTAATGGATATTCAGTTCCACATCTATCCCAGGATGTAATCTCTCCATTTGGAAAGTGAATGCAGAGAGATCAGGAGTTCAAGGCTAGTTCAGCTACACAGCAAGTTTAAGGTCAGCCTGGGCTACATGAGAAAGGAGAGACATCCTGTCTCAAAAGAACCCCCCCCCCACACAAACACACATACACATATAGAGATACACACATACATATATAGATACACACACACACACACACACACACACGTCACTACCACCAGAAAATGTCTACAAAACCCTGACTTTCAGGGTGTGGTTGGCATTCACCTTTAATCCTTCAAATACTGGAGGCAGAAGCAGGCTAATAATGAAGGGTTGAGATCAGCCAGGTCTACCTAGTGAGTCTGAGGCCAGCCAGAGCTATACATTTTCAACTCTTGTCTCAAAAAAACAGAAAGAGAAACAACAGCAAACCTTTCTTTAAATTACTTTTTATTTAAATTAAGAACAATTTTATTTTTACATACCAATCTCAGTTCTCTCTCCCTCCAGTCCTCCCATTCCCTCCATCCCCCCCATCCCATGTGGGATCATCAAAGTCTGTCACATCATTTGGGGCAGGACCTAGTCTCTCCCCACTGTGTCTAGACTGAGACAGTATCCCTCCATAGGGAATGGGCTCCCAAAGCCCATTGGTGCATTAGGGATAAATACTTGTTCCATTGCCAGAGGCCCCTCTGCTGCCCAAGCCCCCCAGCTGACACCCACGTTCAGGGGGCCTGGTTCGGTCTTTTACTGGTTCCCATTGTGAGATTGGGTCTGTGAGCTCCCACTTGCTCAGGTCAGCACAAGAGCAAATCTTAATGTGTTAATCAAAGACTGGAGATGTAAATCAATGGCAAAGGACTTGCCTAGTATGTGTAAGGCCCTGGGTTCAAATCCCAGTACTGAAAAAATTGTAAAATGAGCCACTTGTGGTAGTATTCTGTAATCCCAGCATTCAAGAAGTTAATATTGGGGGTTCATGAGATAGAGGCTTATCAGGGCTACAATAAACAAATTGTGATAAAATCTACAGAACTTATACTGCACCAGCTAACTTTACCAAACTCCCTGTCCTGTCTCTCCTCAGTGCTACCAAAACCAAGGCCCCAAGCAAGCTGGTTGAGAAAGCATGAGTGAACACCCTTGGCCTGAGGAACTGAATTTATATGGAAAAATGAAGGCTCTATATACCGGGTGGCGGTGCATACCTTCAATGCACTTGGGAGGCAGATCTCTGTGAGTTCAAGACCAGCCTTGTCTACAGAACTAGTTCTGGGACAGCCTGGGCTACACAGAGGAAGCCCTAACCCCCACCTCCACCCCCAGAAAAAGGTTCCTGTTTTGGGGATGACTGGTAGTGTCCCGGCCGCATGGGTGAGGACCTGCCAAAAGAGGAAAAAAATGGAAGAGGGCATGGTGATCCCAGCTCTTGGGAGGCTGAGGCAGACTTGACTTTAGGCCAGCCTGGACTACGAAGTGAGACTATGTCTCAAACCAATAATAAAAAAGTTGATTATCGACGGGCAGTGGTGGTGCATGCCTTTAATCCCAGGACTCCGGAGGCAGAGGCAGGCGGATCTCTGTGAGTTCGAGAACAAGCCTGGTCCACCGATCAAGTTCTAGGACAGGCTCCAAAACAATACAGAGAAACCCTGTCTCGGGAAAAAAAAAAGTTGATTATCTACTGACATATTTAATCAGATTGAATTGGCTTATTTTAGTTTATTTATTCTTGCTTGTTTCTTATTTTTGTTTGTCTGAGACAGAGTCTTACAATGTAGACCAGGCTGACTTACTATGTAGACCATACTGACCTCAACTCACAGAGATCCACTGGCCTCTACTAGTGCTGGGAGTAAAGTGTGCTCTCCATGTCCCACTCAAACTGGCTAATTATATTAGTTTCTATTTTCTCTGTATAGTCTTGGCTGTCCTGGAACTCGAGCTGTAGACCAGACTGGCCTGGAACTCGTAGAGATCCTCCAACTTCTGCCTCCAGAGTGCTGGGGTTAAAGGCATGCGCCACCACTGCCCATCTAAGATTTATTTTTTAATTGGTGTGTGTGTGCTGCGCGCATGCGAGAGAGAGAGAGAGAGAGAGAGAGAGAGAGAGAGAGAGAGAGAGAGAGAGAGAGAGAGAGAGAGAGAGAGAGAGAGAGAGAGCCTTTGTTGGCTAGAAAGGGGCATCAGATCCCCTGGAGGTGGAGGTTGTTGGTGACTATGAGCAGCCAGATGTGGGTGCTGGGGACTGAATTCCTGTTCTCAGCAAGAGCTACATGTCCTCTTCACCGCTGAGTCACCTCCTGAGCCCCTGAACTGCCCGATTTTACATGGAAAGTTGTGGGGACACCAGACCTTGAGCAGAAACCCACTTCCCCTTCGGCCTGGGAGCAGGCATCTGTGTAATGTTTACTGAAAACAATTCAGTGCTTTAAAGCTCTTCATTGGGCTGAGATAAGGGCTTGCTCACTGAAATACCATGCCTTTCACACCCCCTACAGCTAGATGCCTCTTCCTGTTTCCCTGTGGTGTCTCCCCGATTCTGGGGCCGGAGATTAGACCACCAGCCAGGAGGAAAGAATGGTATGTAGATGAATGGCAGAAGTCCTTAAAAAGGGAAGCTCCTTTTTCAGAGAGAGACTTCTCCTGAGAGCGCTCCTAAGCGGACTGGGGTCTCCTCCTAAGCTGACTTGGGAAGCATAAAGTTTTCTTAAAGCAACCGACCGGTCTCTGTGTCATCTATCCTGACCACCTCGCTACATTCTCGGATGCAGGCCGCACAGCAGGTGCGACAGAAAGTCTCTAAGACATCACTAAAGCAGGGTAGGACTTCGTGACCCAGAGCGGCTGTATGACAAACAGTGCGTGTCTGTGTCTGTGTCGTAGGCTGAGAAGCGGGTGTAAGAATAACGATGGAGCTGGGGGTTCAGGGTCAGCATTCACCCAGCCTATGTGAAGGCCTGTGAGAGAGAGAGAGAGAAAACAGGGAGGCTGGAGAGGTGACTCAGCGGTTAAGAGCACTTGGTGTTCTGATAGAGGACCTAAGTGGTTCCCAGCCCCCACGTGGTGACTCATACCATCTGTAACTCTAGTTTAGGGAATCCCATGTCCTCCTCTGACATCCATGGATACCAGACATGCATGTGCTACACAGACATACATGCGGGCAAAACACACACGTAAAATTAAATAAATCTAGGGGGCTGGAGAGATGGCTCAGAGGTTAAGAGCACTGACTGCTCTTCCAGAGGTCCTGAGTTCAATTCCCAGCAACCACATGGTGGCTCACAACCATTTACAATTCAATCTGGTACATACCTTCTTCTGGCATGTAGACAAACTGTATCTGTAATAAATAAATCTTTAAAAAAATTAAATAGCCGGGCGTTGGTGGCGCACGCCTTTAATCCCAGCACTTGGGAGGCAGAGGCAGGCGGATCTCTGTGAGTTCGAGGCCAGCCTGGTCTACAAGAGCTAGTTCCAGGACAGCCTCCAAAGCCACAGAGAAACCCTGTCTCGAAAAACCAAAAAAAAAAAAAAAAAAAAAAAAAAAATTAAATAAATCTAAAAAGGCAGAAAGAAAACTGAAAAAGGCAACAAAGACGAGACCATGTGTAAGGACTCAGGCATTATGCTGGCCTGTCCCGGTCACCTGGCAGAATGCACTCAGGCAGTACTCTGGAGGTCATGTGACCTACGTGTGGCCTTTAAAGATACCGAACCTTGGGCTGGAGAGATGGCTCAGAAGTTAAGAGCACTGGCTAGTCTTCCAGAGGTCCTGAGTTCAGTTCCCAGCAACCATATGGTGGCTCACAACCATCTGCAATGAGATCTCATACCGTCTTCTGGCCTGTATGCCAGAACACTGTATGTATAATATAAATAAAATCATTTAAAAAATGCCAATTGTCTAGAGATTGGGAGGCAATGCAGGTGCTAAACTGTCAGAATGTGTTGATTTCACTAAGGCTTGGTTTATTTTCAGAAGAGTCGGAGTGTGGAAATCTTGCATTTGACTTGGAAACATCCCAGTTAGAAGGGAGGATGAAGCCCTGCAGTTGTCCCCAGGGTCTGCAGGACCAAGTCCACCCAGCTGCTGGCTGAAGCCTGCTCCTTCTACCAGAGGACTTTCTGTTCTGAGGAAACACTGCAGAGCTGTCTCTAGATTGCCTCCCACACTCTGCTGGGCCCTACATTGTCTATACACCTGCTGCCGATGACAAGGGCCCACGCCACCGCCTCCAGCTTATTGAAAAGCCAGTTTGTAATTGTGCCCGTGCTGACAACCTTACCCCCAACCAATCCAGGTTCGTGCTGCTCTGTGAGCTCCAGCAGCGCCCAGAAGCTACCTCAGACTGCACGTTCCCAGATCTAATGCTTTGCTCGCAGAGGCAGTTCCTCAATCAAGCTCTCGGCTTCTCAGTCAGCAGGAAGGCTTATTTCTCAGAACAAATCAATACATGAAGATGATTTTGTCATCTCTGCACTCCATGTCTGTTCATTTGCCCACTAAACACTTGAGTGAAGGAAAAGGAAGTGCTGGACACTATCCTAGTCTGCATTCAACACATGCCTTGGGTAGTATCATCCTCACAGTCATTCATACATTGTCTTTCTGCACATACACAATGCGCACTTAGTAGAGCTGCAACACTAAATAGCAGTAGTTTGGGGGCAGTGGAGAGATTGCGCATGGGTTAAGAGCACTTGCTCTTCTTGGAGAGGAGCTGGGTTCTGTTCCTAGCACCACATGGTGGCTCACAGCCATCTGAAAATCCATTCCCAGGATCTGATGCTGTCCTCTGACTTCAACAAATGCAAAAACCACCACCACTACCAAAACCTTAAACAGTCAATCAGGAAAAATCCCCGGTGGTGGCACGAGCCTGTAATCCCAGCACTCGGGAGGCAGAGGCAGGCAGGCAGATCTCTGTGAGTTCGAGACCAACCTGGTCTACAGAGCGAGTTCCAGGACAGCCTCCAAAGCCAGAGAAACCCTGGGGTGTGTGTGTGTGTGTGTGTGTGTGTGTGTGTTGTGGTATATGCCTGTCATCCCAGCCCTTAGGAGGCTGAGCAGCCTATGTCTTTTGAATACTGACAGAAATACTTCTGGCACACATTCCAGCACCTTCTTCCAACCAGACTGTAGTAGTTTGAGCAGACATCAGGCAAGAGTCATAACCCTGGCCATGAAATGGCTCCAGGTGCTTTGTGTGATCCGGCCTTGCCTTCAGACTTCTAGGGAAGGGAGAGCAGTTGCCGGATTGAAACACTTCATAACAGTGTTGCCATGGATGAGGAAAGGAATCTCAGCAAAGGGTACAAAGTTACTGTAGTTAAACAGGACAAATAAGTTTAGAGACCTAACCTACTAAATGAGGTATATAATAAATAGCACAGTATTTCCTAGAATTTTTCTAGAAGATTAGAGTTTAGCTTACCATACACAAAAAACACTTTTCAGATAATTGACTTATTGTTAATAATAGTCACTTTATTATATATCTAAACCATGGTATACACACACACACACACATATATATGTATATATATTTTTTAAATAAGGGAGGTAACTTCCTGTCTGTCCTCTCCTGCTCCTCTGCAGCCCACTCCTCTCAAGTGTCAGAGTTTAACATTCTATCCCCACTGACATCAGTGTGGGTTCCTCAGGGCCCTCTCCCAGCAAAGCAGCATGGGCTTGGGTAGGGGAAATCTACAGTTAGGCAGAGAAAAAAAGGTCAGCTGTGGGACCAGGAGCACAGGTTGTACCACCCCTGCCGGGGCTGGAGGGTGTGATGGTTCTCCACAAAAGATTCCCTAGGGTTCTAGTTCATCACTTCTGTGTTTACATTGTACATGTGGGACAAGTGCACTCGATCCTGTATTCAGCTACATCCATCTGTCTTCTGAAGGAGGAAAAAATACAACAATCTTAGCCCAGAAGTATAGTGACTTTCTGTTCAGCTGTATTATTTTACTAGGAACATAACAAGAATTGACTTTGTTTTTTTCCCCTATGTCTAATGAAATTTTAAATTGATCAAAAAATAAAATAAAGCAAAGGTGGTTCCTGTATTCGAAAGTGATTGTGGGCTTCCCGTGCCCTGGATGCGGACAGCCTTTCCCGTGGTTGGAAGGCCCACTCCTGTCCTTGCCAAACTTGGACGCTGCGGAACACATCTTCCTTCCCACAGCTTCTTGGTCCCCTGACTGCTGACACCAGGTTCACCGAGTGCCCTGTCAGCACGGGGCAGTGTCCCCACAGTGGTATGGAAGAGAGGTAGAAGCAGAGCTCTGCCTTGAGGGGTTTTATGCTGCTCTAGTTTTGCAAATAGCCCATGAATCCCCGTCTTGTTCTCCCGTGAATCAGCCTTACTTGCCTTCTGTGGATGCTGAGAGAGAGGCCCTCCAGGAGCCTGTGTGGCGGAAGGCTACCTGACACCCCCCCCTTTGCCTCCCAGGTGCTTATGGACACCAGCGGGTCAGAGAGTGAACACCCCCACCACACAAAGTCAGCCTGGAGACACTGCCCGCTCGGAGGACTGTCAAACAGTTTTACGATGCTCGGTAATGGGCTCGGGTGTGGGGGACTCTAGCACACCAAGTCTTGACACCAATACCTCAGAGGGCTACGTCCTGTCCCTGTGTCCACTTGCTAGTGCCTGGAATGACTGTGTAGTGACAGATTCCTGCAGGGTAGCCCAGGCTGGCCTCAAACCTGTGATCCCTTTCCCTAAGCTTCCCAAACACTGGCATTACAGACACGGGGCACATAGTTATTCCATTATTTACTTAGTTGCGTTATTACTATTATTGTTTTGACAGGGTCTACGGAGCCTGGGTTGGCCTCGAACTTGCAACGGTTTTGCTGCCTACGTCTTCAGAGCGCATGGGATCACAGACGTCCGCCGCCGCGCTCGCCCGACGCTTCCCACAACATGGATTCTGACAGTACCTGGGAGACAGGGTCCACCGTCCTCCCGGACGGAGAAGGGGACAGGTTCCAACACACTCGGTCGGTATCCAGCCCCTGCCAGGGAAAGGGCGCGCACACGCCCAAACCCAGGCCGTGCCCGCGCCTTCTGCACCCCGTCATCCCTCGCCGTGCGCTCCGGTTTGCCGTCCTCCGACGGCGAAGCTCCGGAGCATCCGAGCTCACCTGGGGCTGGAGCTGGCGGCCACGCCCCATAAAGGGCGGACCCTGAAGCCCTCACCAATCAGCGTCGGCGGGGGGGCGGGCCGCGGGCGGCCGGCGGAGTCCGCCGAGGACCCGGGGGCCAGAGCGCTCGGAGCGAGCGAGGGACGGCGGAGACGCGCGCGGCCGCGGCGCGGCGGGGGAGGGGGCGCGGAGCGGGGGCGCACGGGCTCGGGAGCCTTCCCTTCCCCTCCCCTCCCCTCCCTCGGCAGGTCTCCTCCGTCTCAGCCGGACCGGAACTATGTGATCCCGGAAGTTCCGGGGCCATTGCTGTGTGGGATAAACAGTAATGGCGGAGGCTGCGGCTCCCGGAACAACAGCCACAACATCAGGAGCAGGAGCGGCAGCGGCGGCGGCGGTGGCAGCGGCCTCCCTCCCCCCTATCCCCACAGCCGCTGCCCTGTCTCCCGGGGTGGGCGGAGGGGGCGGCGGCAGCGACGGCAGCGACGGCGGCGGCTGGACGAAACAGGTCACCTGCAGGTAGGGACGTTGCGCGTCGCGGAGGGCGGGCGGGCGGGCGTCGCGGGGGCCCTCGGCGCGTCAGCCCCGTCCACCCCCCCTCCTCCACGCCCGGCCGCGCCGGTCCGCAGGGCTGGCGGCCCCGCCACCGCCTCCCCTCGGCCGGCGGCGCCGCGCTGCGCGCCCAGGGCACCGGCGTCCCCGTCCCCGCCCCCGCCGGCGGCCGCCTCAGGTCCCGGGGGCGCCGCGCGAACGAGCGAACGAGCGAGCTCGCCCGCCGCTGCGAGTCGGGCTCTAACGACCGGCCCGCTCGCTGGGCGCCCTGAGGTCTGGCGAGGGTCCCGGCGAGCCCGGCCGGCCCCGGGGCTTGGGCGCCCGGCCATCCGTTTGTAACGTCTTTTTCTGCCGCCGGCGCCGCGCAGCTCCCCCCGCCCGCTCGCCCGCTCGCCCGCCCCGCCGGGAGCAGCCGCTTGGGTCTCCCTTTGTATGGGAGCCGGCGGCCGGCGGTTCCGAGCTTTGTCTCCCGACCCGAGCGTTCGGAGCCGCCGGCGTTAGCCTCCCCTCCTCTCCTCCCTTCGATTTTCTTTTCCCCCTTTCCCTTTCTTTTTGATGAACTGCCATCGTTCTTACCGCCCCTTTGAGCGAGCAAGGAGATCCCGGGAGAGAGAGAGGAGAGGTTTGGTTCTGGTTTGGTAAGCGAGACGAAATTGATCGAAAGAATGAACGATCAGGTGGCAGTTATCGCAGTACGCGTGTGGAAAAAAAGAATTTTTTTCCCTCTCCCGGCTGCAGATATTGTAGGGTGCTTGTTGTATTGACGATGGAGGAGAAGGGGGGCTTTTATCGAGACAGGCTGGCTGTGTAGCCCCGGGCTGACCTGTGTATCGTTTCTGACGGCCGTAGAATTTCCTTCGGCGGTCCTTTTTGCCTCGTCCTCTCTCCCCCAGTGCGGGGATCTGCAGGCGTTTGATGATACCACACCCGAGTGTATTGATTTAGCCATCAGGAGAGACTGTAAGCTTTTCTAGCCAAAGGAAATCCAAAGGAAGGGAAAACCGGTATTCACCCGACAAGGACAGTTTCTATACGCAAATGCAGAAGGCTGTTCCTATTGAAGAACTCGCTGTGGGTATTAACTGAAGAATTCCCATCCGTTCAGGCTTTCATAACGTCAGGTTAAAGCTTTCCGCCCGGTCTTTTTTGTTTTTGTTTTGAGACAAGTTCCCACTTTGCAGCCCCGGTTGCACTAGCCTCTGGTCTCCCAGTGCTGGCTGGCTTAGGAAGTGTTACCACCCGGGTTGGTAATGAAATTTAAATACCTTGATTTGTTTTCTTTCATCTGCCGTCTTCACCTAGTCTAGTTCTGAATACCCATTACCAAATGAATTTCATTACTGATTTCCAAGTTTCCGTCTCTATGCAAAGCTCTGTTTCAGCATTTTCTTTTCAAAATTAGCGTGCGTTTGATGTGCCTGTGGAGGTCAGAGGGGACAATTTTAGTCTTTCACTTTGACGTGGGTTCCAGGAGTCAAACTCCGCCGTCACTTTTATCAGCAAGAACGTCTTGTCAGCACCTCTTTATTCTTCTAAGGAGTGTGTGGGGTGTGCCATGCAGAAGCTGGTGTGCCCCAGAATGGCTTGGGACTCCCTGATCCGACCGATTCTGTCTCCAGGGTTGAGAGTGCTTACAGGCATGGCTTCCCTTTTACTTTTCCGTTTCCTCACCAGACTGTCTCTTTAGCCTACATTTAGGGTCTAAATAAAATTGAAATTTTTTAGACTTATTAAGATTTAAACATTTTATTTTTTGAGACAGGGTTTCTTTTTTCTGTTAATCTGGCTGTCCTGGAACTTAGGCTGACTCTAATACAGATTCCAATTGCATCTGCCTCCCTGGTGCTGAGATTAAAGGCTTGCATCACTATGCCTAGCTTAGGGTCTTTTTAAAAGGGGGAGTCTAGCTGGGCGGTGGTGGCCCATGCCTTTAGTCCCACACTTGGGAGGCAAGAAGCAGGAGGATCTCTTGAGTTCTCGAGGCCAGCTACACAGAGAAACCCTGTGTGTGGGGGTCTTCCTTAGCACTGGATGACCTTGAACTACCTAAGCTGCCAGGGCTGACCTTGATTTTTGAGGGGGGGGTGTTGTTTCTGTGAAACAGTTTTGGCTGTCCTGGAACTCACTCTGTAGACTAGATTGGCCTTGAACTCGAGATCCACCTGCTTCTGCCACCCGAGTGCTGGTGTTAAAGGTGTGCTGTGTACCACCACCGCTTGGCAACTTTTGTTTTTTTGAGACAGGGCTTCTTTGTCTATCCCTGGCTGTCCTGGAGCCAGGCTGGCCTCAAACTCTGAGATCTGCCTTTGCCTCTGTCTGGAGTGTGTGCCAGCAGTACCAGGCCATGACCTTGATTTTAAGTGCTGGATTACAAGCATGGGCTAGGCCCAGCTCCCTAAGGCTCATTGAATTAATGGAGTTTTCTGGGTGTTCCTGGAGCAGTTGCTTGTGAACACTACATTTATGTCTAAAGACGACATCTTTGGAGGCTGAAAATGTAAAGACTGTCCTGCTGAAGCATGAGGCTCTGAATTCTGGTTCCCAGAACCCTTGTTAAAGGCCCTCACTGTGAACTTCATGTTCGGTGAAAGACCCCCTCCAGCAGGAAAACAGCTGGCTCTCTCCCCTTTTCTTGCATACAGATAAACAAAAATTTTCTTTGAGTATCTTTTTTTTTGGTTTTTACGAGACAAGGTTTCTCTGTATTGTTTTGAAGGCTATTGGTCCAGCCTGGTTTCTTTGAGTATCTTGGCTTGGGAAGTCTAAGAAGAATCTTTAATTCTAGACTAGCTTAGGAAATGCAGAAATTTACGTGCCAGCCCTAGATACACAGGGAAGTTGAGTCTCAGAAAATGACGTGGATGAAGTGTCCTTCACGATAGTTTCTCTGTAGCTCTGGCTGTCCTGGAATTTACTCTGTAGACCAGGCCGGCCTTAAGCTCAGAGATCTGCCTGTACCACCACCACCCAGCTGAGGTAAACTTTCTGAGGAAACAATGTGAAAAGCTTAAAAAGGATACAATACAGGTTTAGGATCAGCAAGGTGGCTTAGTTTAGGTAGCAAGAGTGTTTATTGTGATTCCCCAGGAGCCATAAGGTGGAAGAAAATGTCTTAGAACCTCCACACATGCATTGTGGCACATATATGCATATACAATAAAAACAAGAAACAAACTTAAAAATTTCTCGTGGGGACCCACACCTATAATTGTGTTTGGGAAGTGAAGGTAAAACATTCGGGATTCAAGGTCTCACTACATAGCGCTGGCTGGCCCTGAACTCACAGAGATAGATTCTCCTGCCTCTGTCTTCTGAGGACTAGTATCAAAGAAGTGCCCTCTGCATAGCTTTGCTTAGACTAGTCATCTAAAAATTTGTAGTCTCTTATGGTGGCATGCAGAACTAGCCCTTCTGAACTCAGTTCTCATGGTCAGTCAGTAGTAGGCTGAGGCGGGGTGTCGTCTTGACCAGATCAGCCTAATTGAAACCAGGTTACTGGATATGCTTTAGGCTTACATGCTTGGCATTATTTTCTGTTCTAGTTGCCAACATGATCTCTTTCTCCTTGAACAGAGGAGTGACAACTGAGAAATCTTTGTTGTAAGCGTTGAGCTTTGAGCAGGGCTTTTCCTCAGAGCCCGGCAGAGCTAGCGAGTGCTCCAGTTGATGTTGGTGCAGTTAGAACTAAAGCCCTCTTAGGACTTTAACAGTACTCCACCTTAGCTAAAAAGTGTGCTGGTGCTGGAGAGAAGGCGGCTAAGAGCACTTCTTGCTGCTCTTACAGGGAGATCCAGGTCTGCTTTCAGCACCCACCTGGTGGTTAGCAACTGACTGACTGTAACTCCAGTTCCAGAGGATCTGATGCCCTCTTCTGGTCCCTGTGGGTAATGCTGGCATACAATGCAGATACAGATGTCCATGGAGGCAAAACACCCACACACATAAAATGAAAATAATTAAAAAAAATTTTTTTTTGGTTTTTCGAGACAGGGTTTCTCTGTATTGTTTTGGAGGCTGTCCTGGAACTCGCTCTTGTAGACCAGGATGGTCTCAAACTCACAGAGATTCACCTGCCTCTGCCCACCCCCCAGTGCCACCAACACCTGAAAAAGATTTTTTAAAGATTTATTATGTGCACAGTGTTCTGCCTGCATTTCTGCCTACATTTCAGAAGAGGGCACCAGATCTCATTATAGATGCTTGTGAGTCATCATGTGGTTGCTAGGAATTGAACTCAGGACCTCTGGGAGAGCAACCAGTACTCTTAACCTCTGAGCCATCTCTCCAGCCCATAAAATCTTACAAATGTAGAAATGTCTACCTACAAGCATCCATGCATCCACTCTATGCATTTCTTAAAGTACACTTTTGAGTTGCTAAAGGGAGAGGACCCATTAGAATATGCTTATCTTTCTGGGACTACCTTATTTAATTTAGACTTTCATCAAATAAACTGAGTGTACACTGTGAGTTTATTGCAGAGATGGACCTGTAAATATTTTGAGTGTGTGTGGTAGCTGCACCCGTTTCTGAGAGAATGTGCAGCATGTGTAGGTGTCTGCATGAGTGCTAGTGCCCTTGGAGGCATCAGATTGATTCCCCCTGGAACTGGAGTTACAGGCTCTTGTGGGCTGCCTCAGGTAAGTGCTGGGAACCAAACTCTGTAACATCCTTTGTGCTCTTAACCACTGAGCCCACGCCCCACTCCGAGGAAATTATTTTCTATGCCTAGACATATTCCTTTTTAAAATTTTTGCTTAGATAAGAATGTTGATTTTGTTTCTTAAGATTTATTTGGCAGAGAGATCTCTGTGAGTTCAAGGCCAGTCTGGTCTACAGATCAAGTTCCAGGACAGACTACAAAACCTACACAGAGAAATCCTGTCTCAAAAAAACAAAAACAAAAAACGGGGGGGGGGGTTCTTTATACACTTTATGTATATTTTGTCTGCATGAACATCTGCATACCAGAAGGGGACCTTGGATCCCAATCCCATTGGACTGTAGTTATAAACTGGTTGTGATCCACCCTGTGAGTGCTAAGAATTGAACTTGGGACTTCTGAAAGATCAGCTAGTGCTTTTAACCCATGAGCCATCTCTCTAGCCTCTTTTTAGATTTTAAAGGATCATTTACTTCTAATATGTGTGAGTGTTTGCCTGAATGTGTGTATCTGTACAGTGTGCATGCCTGGCAGCCACTGAAATCAAGAGTGCTTAAGAGCCATCGGAACTGGAGTTAAAGTTGGTTCTAAGCCACCATGGGTTCTGGCCATCAAATCTGGGTCCTCTGCAAAAAGCAGCAAGTCCTCTTAACCAGTGAGCCAACTCTCCAGTCCATGGATGTTCTCTTTGTTATGAGACAGGGATCTTACTGTGTGCCTCTGGCTGTCCTGGAACTCCCCCTATTGAGCCCAGGTTTGCCTCTGCCTCACAGATCTGCCTGCCTCTCACTCCCAGTCAGTGTTGGGATTAAAGGCATGGATATGCTCCCCCAGCTCGGGTTCATTTTTAATCAATCAATCTCTCTTTCTCATTAGCTACTGTTAATGCTCCTGAAATCCTCCTGGGTTTTGTTTGTGCTGCCTAAGAAACGGATGCCTTTGCTGAGAAACTGAGTTATGCTGCCCCCACCAGGCTGGCTTTCCTCTCTTATTAGAGAGATGCTGCTAGCTGCCTTGGGTGTGGGATGGAGACAGTTAATGTTTACTTACTGACTTTTGAGACAGTCCTCACTGTGCAGCCTTGGCTGACCTGGAAGTCAATGCATACACCTGTTTTGTGTGTGTCCGTGTCCGCTGTGACGTCGGTCCCCTTGGAGCTGGACTTTACACCAGCTGGGCACCACTTAGGGTGGGTGTTGTGAACCAAAGTCAAGTCCTTTGCAAGAGCAGTGCAGGTTCTTAACCACTGAGCCCTCTCTTTAGCCTCCAAGCTGTAAATTATTTTAATTATTTTGTGTGTTTAGCCTGAGCGTGTTGTCTGTGCCACATGTGTGCCCAGTGACCATGGAAACTGGAAGAGGTTGTCAGAACAGTTGCGAGCCACCATGGATGTAGGTGCCTGAAATGAAACCCGAGGCCTCTGGAAAGTGGAGGCATCACTCACTCTTCACTCCAGCTCCCAAGCTGTGACTTTTAACCTATTGCTTCTAAAATAGTAAGTCTTCTGGCAATTGAAATAACACAGAGATTCTAAGTGGATTCTTCTCCATCAAATGCTTGCTGATTTTTGAGGCAGTCTTCAAATGTAGCTCGCCTAACATCCTCCTGTCCCACTCCCACATACTGACTGGGTTAAAGTCATGTGGCAGTATCGGCCTTGTTTTTGTTTTGTCTTTGTTTGAGACTGACTTTGAACTCCAGATCATAAGAGTTGATTTTGTTTTGTTTTTTGAGACAGCCTTGTCTGTCCTGAACTCACACTGTAGCCCAGGCTGGCCTTGAACTCAAAGAGATCACTGCTTCCCGGGTGCTGGGAGGATTAAAGGCAAGCGTCTTTCTCTTTGTTCTCCTCTTTTGGTCTTTCTGCCTCTACCACCTGAGAGGTGGAATCGCAGGCATGACCATCATCCCTGGTTTCATGTAGTGCTGGGAACTGGACCCAGGGCTGCTTGTATGCTAGGCAAGCATTCTGTTAATTGAGCTTCATCCCAGCCCCAAGTTTTGATTTTTTTTTCCCACAACAAAAAATGTGACTAACCAGACTTTGGGATCACAATATACCTTTAAAACAGAGGGATTCTAGAAGTACCTTACTCATGTGTCACATTGCTCTGACTAAAAATATTTTTTTTCTTTTTGAGACTGGGTCTTACTATGGCTAGCCTAGAACTCACTGTGTACACCAGGCTGACCTCAAACTCAACAGAGATCTGTGTAAGCATTTTGACGGATCAGATGTGATGGACAGGGATGGATTATGGCACTCGGGAGCCAAGGAATACCACAGGTCACAGTAAGCATAGCAGCTGCTTACAGTCTTGCTTCAGGGAAAGGCTTCCCTAGTGTATCAGCTCTGCTCTGGCAGGAGAGGGTCTTCCTGGCGAAGTTGTTACAGTTCAACTCTATTCCCCAGAGAGTGTAACAACTTCAGTTAGCCAGGGGAAGGCTTACCCCAGTGAAAAGTGTTACAGTCCTGCTCTGCTCTGCTCTACCCAGGGTCGTCTCTGCTCCAGCGAAAGAAGGTCTCTCCCAGTCCTCACTCAGGAGATTTATTGGGAGGGAAGAATCCAGGAGAGTGGCTGCCTCTGCCAGGGTGGCAGAGGACACCTCAGCAGCCTCAACAGCCACAGGGGTTATATAGGGCTTCTTGGGGCGGAGGAGCGGAGTTTTCCAGGGTAGGTAGGGGTTGATCAGAATTCAATCCCTGAGTTTAGGATGGCTAGAGCTCCTCCTGCTCAGGGATTGGTTAGTTTTCTGCACAGGGTTAGGGTCAGATTTAGCTCTGGTTTCAGGGCCAAAGTGTGTTTCTTTCTCTGGTCCTTTTTAGCCTTTTGGCTCTAGTTTTAGGACCAGGGTGCATTTCTTTCACTGGCTCTGATTCCAGGGGCAAAGTGTGTTTCTTTGGCACTGCTCAAGGCTTTTGAGAGTATCTCATAGCCAGGCCATCCGTGAATGCCTGGCATCCTTGTCCCCGGTGCTGGGAGGCTTGTGCCACCTCACTGTTTGGGGGGAAAGTCTTGGAAGCCCATTTCCTTTTCTTCTTTGCCTATTGTCTGTTACATGTTACGCTGTCTCATAATGTCTCACCTTTACAAAAAAGGGATTTCACTGAGGCCTATTTGTACTTCCTTTTTTAATTCCGGCTGGACTGAAACTCACTAATCTAGACCAGGCTAGCCTTGAGTTCACAGAGATCCATCCAGCTGCCTCAGCTGGGATTAAAGACACGTTTCACTTTACCTGTTTCTATAGTCCTGGTTATGGTTAGTGTTATAGAGAATGTTAGTGTCACTCAGAAAAGGCATGTGATCACATTAAACTAAACACTCAGGTGAGCCGTGACTCATAGCTGTCTTCCCGCTTCAGCCTCTTGGAATTACAATATGAGCCACCACCTCCAGCTTTGCCTCTAACATTGTTATAGGTAATTTTAATAAATAGGTTTTAAAAAAGAGGTTCTACAGAGTTCAGGCCTTTCAAGACTAGCAAAAAAAAAAAATAGTGTTATAGTTGCCTTAGGTTACACCTTATAGTTAGGTCAGGTTAGACCTGAGATAGTTGAAATGAGGCTAGGGCCCTACTGAGTTCTTATGCTTTGTTACAGCCTGTTATAGGGTGGAGGATCTTGGTAATTGAAATAGTTTCCAAGAAGACATGGGATGCTTTTTCTTTCTTCTGTTATCTTCTGCAGCATTTGTTTTGTTGTGGGGGAAATCACCAGCCTTACACATGCTACGAAGCTCGCTCTTCTGTATACAGTCAGTTCAGTGGAATGTGTTAAACTGTTTCCATTGCTCTTCTCCTCATAGCTGTGGCTCAAGGGTACAGCAGAGTCCTCTTCGAGGCCATCTGCCAGGGTCCGGTCTGTATCAGTCCTACACTGCAAGAGCCATCTACTGATGTCTTTCAGGCTGTGTTTGGAACCAGCCAAACAGCCCTGGGTCTGACCTTGAGAGAGGGGGAGTGTGGATCAGGGAAGTCCTAGCTACCCAGCAGCTTTAAGGAGATAGATACCATGTCAGAGAGCTCTCAGTCAATACTGGAGAGACCAGTATTTATTCAAGCATCCTAAATAGCTTTCCAAAAGCCGGAGAAGACGTCTATTATCATGTATAATAGGGCTGACTAGGAAACACTTCCTTTAACCCTAGAGAGGTCCTAGAATGCACGTACACAAGCCCTCAGACATTCCATAAAGGCGCCCCACTAGCCCTCATGATGGGCGTGGGGCCAAGATCTATTGTTACACAAACTAGAAGCCATTCTCTACTGTAGTCAGGCCATTGGGAGGTAACCAGCCTATATCTAAAAGACAATAGGAGATTCGAGCTCCTGGAATTGAGCTGAGGCCTAGATCCGAAATATAGTCCAACCACATTTACATCCAAGAAACAGTTACTATCTTCCTCTGGCATGCCAAAAAGTGACTTTCATTGTCTTGCTCAGATCAGGGGATTGGAAAATAGACTCTTTCCACTTCTTCATCTACAGCGCAATTTAGAATTGCATTAGATACTAGGTAGGGTTGGTAGGGTCTTAGATCATGTCTAGCAAATGCTCAGGTGATGGTGCTACTGTTTGTGTCTAGAAACTGCTAATCATGCCTGCCTATAATCCCTTAAAGTTGCTGGCCTAATTTAGCTAGTTTTCATATGTGGTTTTTAGAGAGAATTAAAATTTGTTTCCTTGACAAAGTCAAATATAAAAGAAATATAAAAGGTAGCCGGACTCTTTCTAGTCTATGTGGTTTCTTTATCTTTGATGTGCTTTGCAGATAATCATGGTTACGAGCTGAAGTTAGTGGAAAATACGAAGCTACCACCTAAGACTGTAAAATGAGGACAGTAGGTCAGAGTTGACCTTCAGCGAACAAGATAAATGTTTAAAATCTTTAAGTTGGGGATCTGGGGAGACAGATGAGTCTGTGATAGAGTGTGTGTGTGTGTGTGTGTGTGTGTGTGTGTGGCCCCGGTTCATTTCCCCACCCCCACCCCCATCCCCCCAAAAAGGACCTCTGCATAAGCAAATGCCTTTCAGGGCAGGAGCCTTGATCCTATACTGGCTACCTGGCCTAGACTGACTTCGTGTTTGTTTGATAGTTGTGAACATACCAGGACAATGTGCTGGTGATGAGTTCTTTGAGAGTTGGCTTTAATTTTCTAATCTAGTTTTTTGGTTCTTGTCTTACAGATATTTTATGCATGGGGTTTGTAAGGAAGGAGATAACTGTCGATACTCCCATGACCTCTCTGACAGTCCATATGGTGTAGTGTGCAAGTATTTTCAAAGAGGGTACTGTGTTTATGGAGACCGCTGCAGGTAAGGATTTGTTTTATAAACTGGCTTTTGTTAAGGGTGGGTTGAGGAAGAGATGAAAATAAAATATATAATCCTAGTAGCTTTGAATATATAATTCTAGTAGTATTGTGTGTAGCATTCTAAAAATGTTTATGCTTTGAAAAGTACTTATTTGATCAGCTGTGGTGTCACGTGCCTATAAGCCCCGATACTGGAGACTAAAGTTAGGATAGCAAGTTTGAGGTTATAGCTTAGTGGCAGTGTACTTGCCTAGCATGGCAAAGTTCTGGGTTCACTCTCCAGGTACTGCTGAAGAAGAGAAATAATATTTGCTAGCAATGTTAGTGCACTGCCAGAAACCTGTGTCACATGTGACAGAGACTCATTTGTGATGTGGCTCCTCGCAGAGACATTGGTTCTTTGTAGTGGACCTTTCCCTAGGGCTGCTGCCATGTCCTTATAGATTGGCAGACAGCTTTCTTCAGTGCTAGCAGTCAAACTGTTACACATAACTGTATCACATGTTAAAGTACGTTTTGAATATGGTGGTTAAGTTTAATGCTTGTGGAACAGTCTCCAGACTTAACCTCTTAAGTGTGGGGAAGATGAATTTGCATGTGTTGGTCTATGCCTATTAATCCCAAGATTTAAGAAGCTAAGACAAAAGGATTGTCATTGCCAGCCTGGGCTATAGTGCAAAACACTCTCAAAAAAAAATTAAAATAAAGCACGTAGTATGTGTCCAGGCTAACCAGGACTGTATAGTGAGACCCTGTCTCAGAAAATGGGAGGCAAACAAGGCGGAGATTGGTGTGAGGTGTGTAGTGACTAGGTTATCTTATGTAGTTATCTTCTCCTGGCGTGAATTATGAGGGAGATGGGTCTTGGGCATTTAGAGTGCTGCATGAATCCCTCACCCATTCCTTCCCTTTATGTTCTGGGGATGAAACCCAGGGCCTCATCCTTCATATGCTCGCTCATTTGTCTAAAACTATTTAACAGCCTGAGCTCAGGAAACAACATAGGCTTAGGTAGGAGTACTCTAGGGAAAATGCTTCCCGGAATACCTCTCAAGTATTTGCGTGCCAGTAGGGATTTGTTACTAAGCAGTCTCTACCATTAGGCATGGTATTGCTGTCATAATCCTGGCACCTGATATGGTAGTGGTGTGTTGAAATTGAATAAAGCAGATCTTCCCAGGTCAAAAGGTGTCTGTGTGTACTGTTTATCCCCTGAAGTTAAATGAATAACTCACATGTAGAAGGTTAAGACAGTAAGCATTTATTGTCATCTCTGGAGGCCTGCAATCGTGGTTCAGTTCGGAGATTTTAGGGGATGGCAGAGCTTTGATCAGGGTGACAGTCATCTCCTGGCTTGACAGATGAGGCTCATTTGTGATGTGGCTCCTGGCAGAGACATTGGTTCCTTGCTAGTGGATCTTTCCCTAGGATGCTGTCGTGTCTTTATAGCTTGCAGACAGCTTTCTTCAGTGCTAGCAGTCAGAGAGGGCTCAGCAAAAGCTACAGTGCCTCTTATGTCCTAGTCTCAGGAGTCACACACACTCTCACTTCTACAAAAGCCTGGACAAAGTGAGTTCAGCCACATTGAAGGGAAGAGTCTTGGATATATGTATACATACATACATACACACACACATACATACATACATACATACATACCACAGTAGGTAAGATTTGTATGTATCACAGCCCCAGACAAAAGATGAGTGGATAGCCGGGCAGTGGTGGCGCACTCCTTTAATCCTAGCATTCGGGAGGCAGAGGCAGGTGGATCTCTGTGAGTTCGAGACCAAGCCTGGTCTACCAAGCGAGTTCCAGGACAGGCTCCAAAACAATACAGAGAAACCCTGTCTCGAAAAACCAAAAAAAAAAAAAAAAGATGAGTGGATAGATAGATGGATAGAAAGATACTGTGGTAATGTCTAACACTTGTAGTCAGTATCACAGCCACATGGATGGGTGGGTGGGTAGAAAGAAACCACTATACTGGGTAAGACTTGAAGTCAGTATCACAGCCACAGATAGATAGACAGACAGACAGACAGATAGGATAGACACATACACAGAGTCAGCTATTAGGTTAAAATGTTTAGAAGTCATCCTGTATTTATCTGGTAAAAAGTAAGCCCTCCAGCCGAGTGGTGGTGGCACACCCCTTTAATCCCAGCACTGGGGAGGCAGAGGCAGGCGGATCTCTGTGAGTTCGGGGCCAGGCTGGACTGACAGCCTCCAAAACAATACAGAGAAACCCTGTCTCGTAAAACCAAAAAAAAAAAAAAAAAAAAAAAAAAAAAGAAGTAAGCCCTCCAATAACTAACTATTTAGGGGTCAGAAATGGATCCCTCGGTGTCTGAGCCTAATGGGTAGACTTTTGTTACAGTGCTAAAAGGAGGAGGTGTTGTCCGGATACCATCCTTTGGGATGAAAGAACAGTTCTTAGCAGGACAGTTTGTTTTGATGTTAAAGACAATTGACTGGGAGAAGGGAGAGGAATATTGAGGAGAGCAGAGCTGTGGAGAGTAGACCATGGGACAGATGAGGGATGGTGTGGATAAGGTGGAGCTTGAATTCTTCCATCACATGCATGGGTCCCCGGAATTCACCTCAGGTGGGTCATCGGGCTTGGTGGTGGGCACCTTTATCCACTGAGCCGTTTTGCCAGTCCACATTGAAATTCTTTAAATAGGAAGTTATACTATATTGATACTGAATATGAAAGAAAGCTTGATAATTAGCTGTTTTCTCAGCATGATTTCATCACTTAATAGAATCAGCAATTTTGTGACATCCTATTATAATGTAGTAGCTGTAATAACAGTCTCTTGTCAGTGGCTCATGACTGTAGTAGATATTAGATTGTCCACAGCTGGAACGGTAAAGCTTTCTCTACAGGGTGGAAGTCACATCAACTAGTGGACACATAAACCAGTGTTCCAGTTGCAGCTTTATCTTGGGCGACTACATTTGTAATTTTATGCAACTCATGTTGTGTTAAGGGACATGTCTTGAGCTTGCCACACCTTTAGTCACAGCACACTAGAGGCAGAGCCATGTGAAGAGATAGATCTCTTGAATTCTAGACAAGCCTGGAGTACAAAGCAAATTCCAGGACAGATGGAGCCACACAGGAAGCCCTGTCTTGAAAAACCAAAACAAAACCAAAAAATAAAAATAAAAAAAAAGGAAAGGTAAAGATGTGTCTTGTGTCCTTTTTTTTTTTTTTTTTTTTTGTCTTTTGCTTTTTTTTGGAGACAGGGTTTGTCTGCATTGTTTTGGAGGCTGTCCTGGAACTAACTCTTGTAGACCAGGTTGGTCTCGAACTCACGGAGATCCGCCTGCCTCTGCCTCCTGAGTGCTGGGATTAAAGGCGTGTGCCACCACCACCCAGCGTTTTTTGCCATTTTTTTAAAATACAGTTTAATTTTACTCTGTGTACACAAGTGTGCTCGTGTGATGTCTTTGCCCCGTTTGTGTGCCTGGTCCCTTAGCGCCATCTTGCTGGCTTTGACTCTTCTCTCCCTGCTCTCTTTGTTTATCCTTCCTGCCATGTACTGACTTTACTTCTGAAGCATAGTCTACAAAGATCTAGGTAGTGATGTTGATGATCTAACAAAGCTTGCCTGTGAGCACAGAGTGAGCCACACTCGTTAGCTGTTAGGCCAGGAGTGATGGCACACACCCTTAGTCCTGGTGCTTAGGAGACAGAAGCAGATGGATCTCTATGAGTTCAAAGCCGTCCTTGGGCTACAAGACAGAGAATCTGTCTGCAAGAGAAACAGTTTTACACCTTTGATCCCAGCACTTGGGACGATGCTCCTTTAATCCCAGCTAGGGAGGTCGGAGATAGGCGTGGTGTCTGGGTAGAGAGGAGACTATAAATTGGGAGAGCCGGGAACTCAGTGGAGTCTGAGGTTTGGTGGAGAGCTGTGCAGTCTGAGGTCTGGTGGATCTCCCCTTCAGTCTGAGCCTTGGTAGAGGTGAGAACTCTCTAGCGGCTGCCGCTGTACTCCTGATCTTCAGGCAAGCTTCATTTGTTAGATCATAAAATGTCAGTACAGATCTATAAGGGAATACTTGTCTCATTGGGTAGATTTGATAATGCAGGCCTTTTATGACTTTAGACCGTCTTAACCGTATGGCAATGTGCTCTGTAGACCAGGTTGATCTTGAACTCAGAGATGTGCCTTCCATCTGGGAGCTGGGATCCCAGGTGCATCACTACACTGGGCCTGTCTTACATGTGTTCATGCTCACTCTGTATGCTTGTTTGCTTGGTGTTTCGAGACAGGCTCTCTGCGGCTTTGGAGGCTGTCCTGGCACTCCCTCTGTAGACCAGGCTGGCCTCAAACTCACAGAGATCCGCCTGCCTCTGCCTCCCGAGTGCTGGGATTAAAGCTGTGTGCCAGCAACGCCCGACTTTATTCTATTTATTCTTGAATATGATCTCAACAAAGATTTTTGGTTTGCTTATTTGGATCTTCTCCTTTCTTCTTCGTCTTCTTTGTCTTCTTTTTTTTAGACCCCCAAAGTGGTGACAGGCACTTGCTACTAATATCCATTTCAGAACAGTCTCCTTTCTTACAGAGACTTTAACTTCATTCATGCTGATTTGACCATAGATGACATAGTTCCTAATATTTGGTAGATGTTTACTAACAGGTAGTGAGAAAACAAATTAATTGCTTCAACATGTTTACCTTTTTTTTTTTTTTTGGATTCTTTTAGTCTCACTTGGGGGTGGGGGCGTGGTAGGAAGTGGAACTCAATTTGTCAGGCTGGCTTCAGAATTGCAATAATACGCCTACCTTAACTGACCAAGTGCTAGGATTATGCAGGCACCCATTATTAAATTTTGTTTTTTGAGGGGCTGGAGAGATGATGGCTCAGTGGTTAAGAGCATTGGCTGCTTCCATGGGCCTGACTTCAAGTCCTAGCACTCACATGGCAGCTCACAACTGTCTGTAACTCACAGACATGCAGGCTAAACAGAGAGAGAGAGAGAGAGAGGAGAGAGAGAGAGGGGGGGGGAGGGAGGGAGGGAGGGAGGGAGGTTGGTTTTGGATCATACACCTTTAATCCTACCACTTTGGAGGTAGACACAGGCAGAACTCTGAGTTCGAGGCCAGCCTGGTCTACAAAGCAAGTTCTAGGACGGGCTTCAAAGCTACACAGAGAAACCCTGTCTTAAGGAACAAAATGTTTGGAGGTAGAGTCTCAGCAAGTTTCATAGGCTGGCCTCAAACATGGGATCCTCTTGCTTCAGTCTCCCAGGCAGCTGACACTGTAGGTCTCATGCCTTGAGCAGTATGACATCACAGTGAGGCTTTCTAAACACATCACCCTGGGCTGCATCCAGTCCTAACAAGTTAGATATCCGGCCAGCATCTTAGCTCAGTACCGGCCTAGGTGCACAAGGTCATGGTTCAATCCCTAGCACTGCAGGGTTGAAAGAGACCAGGCCAGGTATGTTGATATGCTTGTAGTCCCACCATTTGAGAGGTTGTTCAAGACCACATGAGATACATAATGATGGTGAGGCTAGCCTGCGTTACATAACCCAGTTGTCTGGGACTGGAGAGATGGCTCAGCAGTTAAGAGCTCTGGCTCTTGGAGATGACCTGAGTTTGGATCCCAGCTTCCACATCAGACAGCTCACAACGTCATTCAACTTTGGACACCCACACCCACCACAGAGACACACAAACAAGAAGAAACCTTGACAAGTTTCCAGGTGCCTCACAGTCGTGTTTGGGTTCACACTGACAGTTGAAGAGTCCAGGAACTCTATGTAGCTGGGCAGTGACTGTTACTCTTATGTGTGTCAGGTATGAGCACAGCAAGCCACTGAAACCGGACGGAGTGACTGCTGCAGATCTGAGCGCGAAACCACCTCTCTCTGCCTCCTCAAGTCTCCCCTCAGGAGTTGGATCACTTGCTGAAATGAATCCGGGCGAAACTGAGTCAAGAACCCCAAGCTTTGCAACTGTAGGAGCAGGTTCAGAGGACTGGGTGAATGCCATTGAGTTTGTGCCTGGGCAGCCCTACTGTGGCCGTAGTAAGTATTGTGAGGACCCTGTAAAATGCAATCAGAGGGCTAAGTGACAGGCCACAGTGAACTCACCTTCCGTTGTCCTGTTTCCAGTGCTTGAGTTTAAACTACTGTCTACTTTAGATCGGTTTATCTAAGACTTAGAGATGAAGTAAAAGACATTTTTGAACTCCAATAAAATGAATTCATGTTTAAAAACTGAAGTGTCTCCGAATGCTGTCCCCCGCCTGCTCCTGGTGGTGCTGGGATCAAACCTTGGATTTGCACATGCTAGATAAATGCTTTACCATTGAGCTAACACTCAGCCCACAACCAATAAGTCCTGTTTTTCTTTTCTTTTCTTTTTTGGCACAGGGACTCTAATAGTTTAGAATCCTCACGTAGTGAAGGATGACCTTGAACTCCTGATTCTCCTGGTCTACCCCACTAACCAATACTTACTAATATTACATTCACTTAAGAAATTCACATGCAGAACTGGGCTTGGTGGCACACACCTGTAATACCAGTTTTAGATGCTGAGGTGGGAGGATTGCTGAGTTCAAGGCCAGCCTGGGTTATTCAGATCTTACAAAAACAGCTGTAGAGTGGAGTACACACCTGTAACCCCATCACTGGGTATTCTGAGGTAGGTAGATAGCATGTTCCAAGCCATCCTGGACTGTATGGCCCTGTCTCAAAAAACCAAGGGGAAAAGAAAGTGAAAATGTACTTAGTAGACCGACTTTAGGTTTCATTGAAGTGGTTTTTTTTTTTTTATTGTTCTCTGTTACCTTATACCTTATAGTTCATATTTGTGCCTTATGTATTTGGACCTTTACCACCATCTCAAACATTTTCAGCTGCCCCTTCCTGCACTGAAGCACCCCCGCAGGGCTCAGTGACCAAGGAAGAGTCAGAGAAGGAGCCAGCTGCCCTGGAGACAAAGAAGCAGCTTTGCCCTTATGCTGCAGTGGGAGAGTGTCGCTATGGGGAAAACTGTGTGTATCTCCACGGAGACTCCTGTGACATGTGTGGCCTGCAGGTCCTGCACCCAATGGATGCTGCCCAGAGGTCACAACACATAAAAGTAAGTGTTCAGAGAGCCTTCTACTGAGTGCTGATGGTTTCCCCCAGGGCTTTTAGTGTTGGTAGAAGTCCCCAACCGCATATGCGCCTAGTAATGTCCCCAGTAATCCCAGCGTTGTGGAGGCCACAGGCATGACAGTCTGAAGAGTTGTGTTTCCAGAACCTCAGACTATGGGGTTTTTTCTTTTTCTTGTTTTGGTTTTTCGAGACAGGGTCTCTCTGTAGCTTTGGAGTCTGTCCTGGCACTCTCTTTGAAGACCAGCCTCAATCGGATTGCCTACCTATCCATCTCCGTGTCTCAGTGCTGGGATTACACGTTGCTATGCCTGGCTTTCTAACCCATACTGATAGTCTAAACTATGTGCTTGTATGTTGTATGATGGGCAGTTTGCTGACTGAGTAATCCAACCCCAATACTGAGTTTTTCTATTAGTAACTTTATGGATATTTGGATTATTTCCATCTTTTGGTATAAACTTTTTTTAAGGTTTTTAGTGGGTGTGACTGCTATGATGCTATGAACATTTCTGTTTTGTGAACATGTCTTTATCTTTTTTTTTTCCTCGAGGCAGGGTTTCTCTGTGGCTTTGGAGGCTGTCCTGGAACTCACCTTGTAGACCAGGCTGGCCTCGAACTCACAGAGATCCGCCTGCCTCTGCCTCCCGAGTGCTGGGATTAAAGGCGTGCGCCACCAACGCCTGGCCGTGAACATGTCTTTATCTTAAATATTCTTTAATTGTCTTTATATCTACAGTTTATATTTACATTGTGAGAAGGGTTGTATGTTACAGCACACATGCATGTGTAGTCGTCAAAGGACAGCTTGGATAATGGTTCTCTTCTTCCATCTTGTGGAACCCAGGGTTGAGCTCATCTTGTCAGGCCTGGCAGTAGGTGCTGACCTACTAAGCCGTACATCAGGCTGGCCCAGCTTTGGTTATCCTTTGGAAGTATAATAATCAGTGGGTCAGCTAATAATTCTGTTTAGCATTTTTTAATACCTGACTGGCTTTGTTAGTGCTGCCCTGTTTACATTGCCAGTGGCAGTGCATGGAGATTTATCCATGGTTTTGTGTGTTGGAGTTTTGTATTTCTTCACCACATACATGCAGTGCCAAACAGACCAGAAGAAGGTGTCAGATCCTCTGGAACAGGAGTTATGGAGCTCAGCTGCCTCGTGGTTTTTGGGAATTGGACCAGGTCCTTTGAAAGAGCACCCAATACTCTTAAAATGCCAAGCCGTCACTCCAGCCTTTCATTGCTCAGCTTTCTTTCATGCTTGCCCACAATGCACAGCCCTTTGTAGAAGTCAGGACAATTCTGAGGAACTGTTTCCCTACCTTTATGTGTGGGCCGCTAGGCTGTGTGGTCAGTGTCCCTTGAAAGAGCATCATTCATATGGTCTCACGAGTGGGTGGGGATGGGTGATGAAAATAGGTTCTGAGAACTCAGACTATTACTCAGCAGTAAAGGAAACAGGTAACCTTGAAAATACAGTAAGTCAATCAAAGCCACAGAATTGGCAGGCCGCAGGACAATGGTTGCCCACATATGAGTAACTGTTAGGAGTATGGGTTATGAAGAATAATGAGCGTATTCTGATAGTAACAGGTGGCTTGGCCCTTTGAAAGCATCTGAGTTAATTCCTAGCACCTACATCTGGTGACTCACAGCCATCTAACTCCAGTCCAGGGAGATGCAACTCGTGGCCTCTAAAAGTACCAGAAACTATTTATTTGCATGTGTTCAATGGGTGAATTGTGTGGTGTGTGGATTTTTTCATTAAAGTTGTTTTCGTGTTTTGTGGGTGTTTAATTTTAATTTTTAAGGGCGATGCCTCTTGGTATTGCCCTTGCTGACCTGGGTGGAACTCATTGCATAGATGAGGTTGGCTGCACCTCAGATTTGTGGAATTCTTCCTGCTTCTGCTTCTTGAATGTTAGAATTACAAGTATGCACCACTGAAACTATCCTCCTTTACAAGAGATATGGAAATAATGTCCCTGCATAATTGTCACCTAGTACATGTTCAGATTTACTTCAGTATTGTCCATCTTATTTGTTCTTGTTTGCTTTTGGTTTTGAGTCAGGGGCCCTCTACATACTCCTGGCTGTCCTAAAACTTGAAATGTAGACCAGACAGACATTGTCAAACTCAGAGATCTGCCTCATAGTGAACGGATTAAAGGTGTGCGTCACCATGTCTGACTGTCTTATTTCTTTGGAGACAAGGTCTTGTGTAGCATGGGGTTAGCCTATAGAACTCTTGCCCCTTCTGCCTCCACCTCCCTAGGGGTCAGTATCTTGACAGATTTGAAATGAAGGCTGTAATCCTCATTTTTCTGTTACACATCCAGAAACTGAAACATTAGCAACATGTTGGTAGGGTCTTTGGGGAGGATTGTGATTTGGAGTTCTAAAGGTCTGTAGTAGAGGGAATTGGATAGCTCTTCAGATCCCGGAGTTGAGCCCCACGGTAACTGCCCTGATGTGAGGCTGCCTGGAGCTGTGCTTTTGACAGAGCCTCCTCTGGGTCAGACTGGAGACAGTTTTCGTGGGCGAGTTGACGGTCTCGGGCCTCGCAGCCTGACAGTGCCTCTTGTCTCCCCTTCTTTCAGTCTTGCATTGAGGCCCACGAGAAGGACATGGAGCTCTCTTTTGCTGTGCAGCGCAGCAAGGACATGGTGTGTGGGATCTGCATGGAGGTGGTCTACGAGAAAGCCAACCCCAGCGAGCGCCGCTTTGGGATCCTGTCCAACTGCAGCCACACCTACTGTCTCAAGTGCATCCGCAAGTGGAGAAGCGCTAAGCAGTTTGAGAGCAAGATCATAAAGTGAGACTCCTCCCCAGTCTTCATTTGTGCTTTCTATTTCCGGGACCAATTTAGTGTCTTGTGCCAACTTCCAGCCACAAGGACCACATTTAAATGCATGTATTTTATCATGAACCTGGGTGTTCTCGTTGGGATTTCTTCTTTGTACTTCAGCTAGCTGCTAGGTTAGTTCGTCTGTCTATTTTATTTGATTGAGGAAACCGTGTGTATCAGTTAGTAGATTCTTCATGCTTTTTGAGGAGATTGTGTTTAATGGATTAGACAGTTTAGGCTTCGTGAAGAAACGTATCTAGCTCTGAATGTATGTTTCCTGGCATTTTACATTTTCCACTTTCCTATTCCATCCATTAAGCTAGCCAATAATCCACCATCCTTTAAAAACTGTTCTCATAACTGAACAAAAGCCACACAACCCAAACAGAGCAAAGTTACAAGAAATAAATTTATTTAAATGAAAGGAGTCTGTGTGAAATGTCTTCTTTTGTTTTTGTTTTTTTTTTTTAAGTTTTGTTTTTGTTTTTTGAAATGGCTAGCCATTGAGTTGATTTATGAAGGAGTTTGTCTTCCCTCCAAAGAAAGGGTCAGTTGTGACTTTGTGGAACCCCTTTCTGAAAATGGCCACGTGCTTGTCAGCTAATCTAAGTGGTGAGGTGACACCCGCGGGCTAGAGGGACTGTGCATTGCAGCCTGTTCGTTTTCCCCAGGTCCTGCCCCGAATGCCGGATCACATCTAACTTTGTCATTCCAAGTGAGTACTGGGTGGAGGAGAGAGAAGAGAAGCAGAGACTCATTCAGAAATACAAGGAGGCCATGAGGTACGAGCAGCCCGGCTCACCTGGACGGAACAGTGCTGCACTGGATACTCCTACTCCTCCTGCCCGTTCTTCTCTTCCCAGGGCGGCTTCTTTTGTCACCCGTCACGCTTGCCCAGCCTGTTTCTTGCTTTGAGCTTTTAGCACAGTCATTGGGTGTGAGCCTAGGACTTTTACAAGGAAGTCTCTACTCTAGCTGCAGCCTGTGTGTGGGGAGGGATTCTAGCTCCTTCTGGGTCTTCAAGAGTTAGTTGCCTGATGAATTCCTGTGTATTGGGATTCTAAAAGATTATCACTCCCGTGTTAGTCTGGCAATCCATATACATTTAAGTAGGGATGCTTTGAGTCAGTGTTTAGAGCAAGCACATGTTTCTAAGGACACATCTTTGGGGGGCTGTGCACAGACATCTTGGTTCTGCCCCCGTTTAAAGAAAAGCACCGGTGATAGGTAGATACAGGCCTGAAGTCCACTGTGAATAAGGGTTGCGATATTTTCCTTTCCAGCAACAAGGCGTGCAGGTATTTTGATGAAGGCCGTGGGAGCTGCCCATTTGGAGGGAACTGTTTTTACAAGCATGCGTACCCTGATGGCCGTAGAGAGGAGCCGCAGAGACAGAAAGTGGGGACATCAAGCAGATACCGGGTAACTCTCACTTTTTTTAAAGGAGGGGGTTTCACACTGTCAGCGGAGCCCTGTGCATACCGGGGTAGGGAGGAATGCCACCCAGATCTGGGAGGGAGGCTAGAGTAAAGGAGTCACGCCTCAGGAAACGGGGAGGGGCAGGAAAGGCAACCACTCAGAGCCCAAGCCTAAGGTGTGGTGCAAATAGCCAGAGGGGAGGCACTGGCCAGCTGGCCCGAGTGACAAGTCTGGCTCGCCACGCCCTCTGGGCACGCAGTTGCCTTACAAGCAACAGGATAGAAGACACTGCTCCACAGTGCCACCCTATCATGGCCTTGTTTCTTACAGGCCCAACGAAGGAGCCACTTCTGGGAGCTCATTGAGGAGAGAGAGAACAACCCCTTTGACAACGATGAAGAGGAGGTTGTCACCTTTGAGCTGGGCGAGATGTTGCTTATGCTTTTGGCTGCAGGTGGGGACGACGAGCTGACAGACTCTGAGGACGAGTGGGACTTGTTTCACGATGAGCTGGAGGACTTTTATGACTTGGATCTATAGCAGCTTGCGTGGCGTGTAAACTGGTCTGCGGAGCCCCAGACAGTAGCTGTCCCCTGTGCTGTGTGGCAGTGCGTGTGGCTCTCCTAGGCAGGCCTCTCAAACTCCAGGTGCTGTCGTGGTCACTACCCAGGGCCTGCTCCTCTACCCCCCACCTTTCCCCAAGAGTGTGTTGTTTTCTCTGTTTCAAAAAGTTACAAAATAAATCTTAAAGTTAGTTTTTTTGTAACATGAATTTAACTGTCAGACAGTTAGTGTAGGTTTGTTGCGCCATCTGTTTTCAGCCAGGTTGTGTTCATGGACTTTGCACACTCGTTTGAGACCCTGAGTTCAAAGGAAAAGGCACTGAGTGTGCTTTGGGGTCCAAGGATAGGGGTGATTGGGAAAAGGGGGGCCTAAGTTGGCAGGTTGCTCTCTGCGCTAGATGTCGAGGGCTCCTTGAGGTTTCTGTGAGATCTGTACCTTTGTGGTTTATATCTGTTCCCAACCCTGTAATCCCATCACATGTGCTTGTCCTGAGGCTTGGGCTCTCATTTAATTGCACGCAAGGAATACTACTGAGTAACCAGAACCAGGTGCGAATGTGTTGAGGTTAACGTGAGAAATTCTAGAAGCACATGAAGGGTGCAGTGGCGTTCCATCAATGCAGAGTCGGCAGGTAACTCCTGAGGATCGATGGACTTGCGGTTGAGCGTGAGCAAGCAGTGAGCAGCTTCCCATCAGTGCATAGGTGCAGTATTCTTAGCCTTAGCGGGCAGACACGGATTAGTGGTGTGAGCTGTGTGTGGCAGGTAGACCAGGAAGGACCAAGCAGTGTATCCGTAGTTGTTAACATAGCAGTGCTAGTAGCTCTATGCTAGAGAAAGGGCGTCAGCCATAGAGGTTTTTAAATGACCTGCTTGTCCCCTTAGCAGTACAAGCTGCGTCTTGGACACACATTGTATTGAATGTTTTATGGTCTAGCCTTTTCAGTTGAGGCACTTTTTGGAAAAACCTTTGTCCTCGTTTGAGGGGACCTATTACGAGGTTCTGTGTTTATTTTGTGGGTATCTGCCTCATTCCATCCCTGAGCTATGAAAGTAGACAGATGGATTCCAACCTGAGGTGTTGATTGTACTAGAGGAATCATTTGCAGTAGTGTTGAACCCTTTCCCACGAAAGAAAGGGAGGGCATAGCCACTCACAAGACAGGCAAAGCTAAGTCGCTACGATTCCCTGACAGGAATTTCACCTTTGCGTTCTGTTGTTGCTCTGTTTCCGGAAATAACTTGATGCTGGGGTTTGTCCCTCTGCCTTGCTTCCCTGGAACCCATCCATTCTTTCACCTCAGAAAAACAAACAAGTCATCGTTGCAGAGGTCTCTGTATTTTGCAGCTGCCCTTTTGTAAGAAGCACTTTTCCCAAATAAAACAATTTAAAAAAAGTTGGTTTTCTTGTTTGTCTGACGATCTGTTTTCAGAACCATAGCTATGAAAGCTGTCACTTCATTCTCGGGCACACAGCTAGGCATCTGTGTGACATCTAGCCTCTGGGGACCCTGATGGCGTCCGCTGCAGGAATTCTGTCCCTGTTCTGCTGACCGGTTATGGGCGGAGTTCCTATTGGAGGGTATGTGACCCAAATACTGAATAAAAAGCCAGGGCAGGGTGAGGCATGCGCTCATGGAAGGTGGAACAGCTGACAGCCAGCCATGGGAGCACTCGTGGCTGGCAGCCTGGTTTGGTTCCCCCATTCCCTTGGGTACAAGGAGGCTAAAGTGGCAGCGACGTCAGCGGTGTGACAGCTGCGTCTGTCTTGAGTGTTGTGTCCTGGTTTCCTTGTAATGAACTGTTGCCTTGACCCCATCGGCATCAGTCTTTACCTGGTGCCCAACATGGGGCTTGAACACACAAGCCTGAGATTAAGAGTCTCTTGCTCTACCAACTGAGCTAGCTGGTCACATACCCTCAAAAAAAAAAAAAAATCCCGCCCTCTGGGCTAAGCTGATCCTCAACAATTGGTCAACGGAGTAGTGACAGAACTCCCACAACAGGCATCTGTGCTGACTGCCATCATAGGATCTACAAGACTCCAGACTGCTTTCATCTGCAAGTTCACCAAATTCACCATCTCCTGGTACCATGTGCTTGTTGAAGCCTGGTTCGGGTTCCTAAGTAAGATGGGTGTAGATAGGCCATCAGTAAAATTGGGAATTTGAAAGAATAATTCTTTGTTCTCTGCTCCTTTTCTTCTCTTTTGAAACAGGGTTTCTCTGTGTAACAGCTCTGGTTATCCTGAATTCACTTTGTAAGACCAGGCTGGCCTCGAACTCATCAGATATCCACCCGCCTCTGAGTGCCGGGATCAAAGACGTGTGCCACCATTTCCCGCCTGTGGGTGTGTTGCCTGTATGTATCTATGCACCACATGTGCAGTGCACACCAAGGTCCGGAGAGAGTGTTGGATCCCTTAGAACTGGAGTTACAGACAGTTATGAGCCACAGTGTTGGTGCTAGAAATTGCACCCAGGTCCTGGAAGAGCCGCCGGTGCCAATAACTTCTGAGCCAACTCTCCAGCCTCACCGTCTCACCTTGACTTGTTATGCAGACCAGGCTGGCCTCAAGTTCAGATGCTTCTGCCTCCAGAGTGCTGAGATTCAAGGCATGTGCCACCATGCCCAGCGACTTGACTTGACTTGTAACATTTTGTCTGTTTTGACACAGTCTCTCATGTATCCCAGGGGGGTTGTGAGCTCCCAGTGTTGTCAAGGGTGGCTTTGAACTAACTCCTGCCCAAGTGCCACTGCAGTTTCTGCAGGGCTTTGACTGACCCAGGGCTGGGATGCTAGGCACAAATGGACATCCAACCAGCTTTTGAGACAAGGCTGAAGCTAACTTCAGACCAAATGCATGGCGACACTCCTTCAGCTCCCAAGTTTCCCAACCAAATTTCTTTCTCTTTTTTTTTTTTTTTTTTTTTTTTGGGTATTTATTTAGTATTGTGTTGAATGTTTGGCTTGCATGTCCGTACTGTATGCCTTGTACCTGCAGAGGTCAGAAAATGGTAAGTGCTTCAGATCCTCTAGAAGTAGAGCTACAGATATTTGTCAGCCACTGTGTGGTTGCTGGGACTTGAACCCAAGTTCTCGGAAAGAAAATAGCAACCATGGAACACCTTGTTTTATTTGTATGAGAAGGGATCTCATTTCTATGGGTTGGACTAGAGTTGTACCTACCTCTGTTTCCCAAGTTCTGGGATTAAAGGTGGAGACTGGGCTGGTTGTTAGTCAAATGAAGGTGCTGGGAATCGAACCTGAATACATTGGAAGAGCAGCCAGTGCTCTCAACCAGAGTCATCTCTACAACTCCATTGTACCTCAACATTTTTCCCGGCACAAAGCCACACTGGAGATGCAGATGGGAGCTCACTATCAATGTCTCTGCCCACTTCCACATCTTCAGAAAGCTTGTCAAAGCCTGGAGAGACACCTCAGTGGTTAGGAACACATTGCCCTTGCAGAGGTCGCAAGCTTGGTCGCCAGGAGCCATGTTGGGGATGTCAGAACTGCCTGTAACTGCAGCTCCAGGGGACCCAGGACTCTGGGCATCTGCACTAGCCCACATAGAGGTTAAGAGCATTGGCTGCTCTTCCAGAGGTCCTGAGTTCAATCCCAGCAACCACATGGTGGCTCACAGCCATCTGTAAGATCAGGTGCCTTCAGGTCTGCAGGCAGAGACAGACAGAATACTGTATACTGGTGTTTTTTTTTGTTTGTTTGTTTTTTGTTTTTTTTTTTTGAGACAGGGTTTCTCCGAATTGCTTTGGAGCTGGTCCTGGAACTTGCTCTGCAGACCAGGCTGGCCTTGAACTCACAGAGATCCACCTACCTCTGCCTCCCGAGTGCTGGGATTAAATGTGTGCACCACCAACACCCGACAATAAATAAATCTTAATACCATAGAACAAAATGATGAATGAAAAGGCAAGAAGACTATACTAGCTAGGGGCTTAGAAGGGGCATGACACCAGTGGAGGCGGCTGCTGCTTGGGACCATTGCAGCTGTAGACCTGATTCTCATTCTTCCTGTGGTCTTAGACTAAGAGACTGTTTTCGTCCTGACACCATGTATGTTTGCTCACACTGAACCCAGAGTTTGCATTTGTGTTCATTAAATAAAATTAACCATGGGTCAAGAGGCTGAGTTAGCAACTAGTTGACAGAAAGTAATCATAGCATCAGAGGGCATCTGGGAAAGGGAGAGACACCAGAAGGAGTAGGGAGGGATTTGGAGTGGCATGGCTTTGTTTTGATTTGTCTTTTTGGCAGAGCAGAAGGATGCTCTTTGGGAGATGCTAGCAAGGAGAGGTTAGCTAGTTGCTACTCAACCTCTCTGAGCTAACAGGTTTTCACCCCAGCCTTTGAATCTTGAGTTTATTTATAAATAGACCGATGTTTAGCGGCAGAGCAGCTACCTGCAGGAACAAAATTCACACCAGGTTGCACCCCTGAGCAGCTGGACCTCTGCCAGAGAAGCTGGCCCATAACTGCGGAGTCACAACTGCAGGCTGAAATAGCAGATTAAGGTGCAGCACTGTGCCGTGGTTAAAATCAACACATGCACATAAAACACACACATACATGAACACAAAACATTCACACACAAACATGCAAATCTAATGTTTTATATCTTTACTTTCCAAAACATCTCTCTGGGATCTTGATTTCATATAACTCTCTGGTTGCTAGTTATACGATATTGCGGATGTGTGAAAACTTTATTCTACCCAGCCTGTTCAGCACTGAGTCTGAGGCCACTGGGAATGGTTTTACAGGGCAGTCAGGAGCCTAACAAGCTTCGGGAAAGCCTGCCGCACTCTTTATAGCGGGCAAGACTTTTGTGCATATACTCCACAAAGACCTCCAGCTGGGCTGGAGAGATGGCTCAGAGGTTAAGAGCACTGCTTGCTCTTCCAAAGGTCCTGAGTTCAATTCCCAGCAACCGCATGGTGGCTCACAACCATCTGTAATGAGATCTGGTGCCCTCTTCTGGCCTGCAGGCATACATGTAGGCACAACACTATATACATAATAAATAAGTAGATCTTAAAAAAAAAAAAAGACCTCCAGCCTACATCTCCTGAGTCCCTCTCAAGTGTGCTTGAGAATTTCATCAGTAGCGGACTGGTGAATAAGATGTTGCCGGTGTTCAGGTGGATTCTTCTCACACATGTAACCTGTAGGGAGGACTGTTTGAATCCAGATCACACCCAGAAGTGTATAATCATAGAAGATGCCAATTTCAGAGTGTTGATGGGAATCGTAGAGCAAGGAAGAATTAGTGTCCGTCCACAGGGCAGCGTTTCTGTCACCTGATGGTGAGTACTTCCTTTCAAGTTGCAAATTGTTTTGTTGTTTTATGTTTTGTTTTTGTCTTTTTTGAAACGAGATCTCACTATGTAGTGCTGGCTGCCTGGCAGAGATCCGCCTACCTCTGCCTTCAGTGCTGGGGTTGAGTACCGCTGAGCATGGTGTCACATGCCTTTAAACCCCGCGTGCCAGAGGTGGGTCTCTGAACTTACGTCCACTCTGGTCTTGTTTAGTGAGTTCCAGCACAGAGAGGGATGCATAGGGAGACCCGGTCTCAAACTAGGTGAACAAATAGATGGATCAAGTGCCTGCGGTGCTTGAAGTAGCGTTTCCCTATGCAGTTCCAGCCTGCCTCGAGTTTGTGATCCTTCTACCTCAACTACCCGTGTGTAAGTGCTGACATTAGAAATGAACTCTATATAGCCAAGTGGTGGTTGCAAATGCTTTTAATCCCAGCATTCAGAAGGCAGAGGCAAGCAGTCTTTGTGAGTTCAAGGCCAGCCTGGTCTCAAAGCAAGTTCTAAGACAGCCTGGGACACAGAAAAACCGTGTCTTGAAACGAACAACAAAAAAGAAACGTGTGCCACAGCACCAGCTTTAGGTTTTATAGTTTGATTGATACAGGGTCTCTTGTATCCCAGGCTGTCCCTCTGACCTGCGTGTAGCTGACGATGACCCTGTACTTCTAATTGTCCTACTTCTATTTTCCAAGTGTTAGTCTGTAATTGTTTGTTTATTTATTTATTTAGGTTTTTCGACACAGGGTTTCTCTGTGGCTTTGGAGGCTGTCCTGGAACTTGCTCTTGTAGACCAGGCTGGTCTTGAACTCACAGAGATCCGCCTGTGTCTGCTTCCCGAGTGCTGGGATCAAAGGCGTGTGCCACCACCACCCAGCCTTTACACCTAACTTAGCAGACTGCTCCAGTTATCCATCTACATTATGATAATGAAATGCCTGAGGTTTGGTAACTTACAAAGAAAAGTGGTTTATTCGACTCATGGGTTAAAAGTCACAGTGCTGGCCCTGGTAAGAGGCCTGTTTGCTGCATGGCGTCATAATGCCAGACATTTGTTGGAGTGACTCCATGGTGAGGCAGAAAGATAGACTTGGTCCAGAGAACTAACTTGAGGCTCCATGTTAAAGGATCGAGCCTCAGTATGGTAGGAAGCAGGAACCGGATCCTTCAAGGGTATGCCCAGTACAAGGCGGTTAAGTCACTAGTGACCTGGCTTCAAGGACATCCCTTCCATTTTGTTTCCCAGCCTCCCTCCTGCAGTGATGAACTGTTCCACCACAGGCCCAAACACAGACTGAAGTCTCATTTTCTCAGTGACTAAAAGCTCATGAGTACCAGAATCCGATGGAATGCCCTAAGTAACATGTTTTAGGAAGATGTTGTGAGTGGGCTCAGTGGGTAATGGCACTTGCCACCACGGTGGACAATCCAAGTTCAATTTCTGGTACCCAGGGCACGTGTGTGTGTGTGTGTGTGTGTGTGTGTGTGTGTGTGTGTGTGTGTGCGAGTGTATACAAACGTAAAAACAATACATGAAGACAACCATGAGTTTCTCAGAGGAAGCTTGAGTGGGGAAATGTGAAGCGCCTCCTGCTTAAGAGGAAGAGCTGGGAGAGACAGCCTCTCTGTCTCCTGTCCCGCCGTGGTGGATTCATGTGACATATGAAGGTCACAGTTGAAGTTCCATCGTGTGTCTCGGCCTGCTGGCTGAGGCCACTTTCCCATTCCTACCTACTGTCCCGAGTAGGAACAGGAGGGAGGGTGATCAGTGTTGAGGCTGGCCTTCCGGAAGTCAGGATGAGAGAAGGAAGGACAGAGATGGCCTGAAGGACCGACTGGCTTCCCAAACAGGATGTGAGTGTTTTTGGAGAGCATAGCACTCCCCCACCCCAAATCCTGCCAGGCCTTAATACAGCCTAGGTGTTAGACAGGGAGCAGGGAGGGGACCCAGTCACGGATGTGGAGAGGCCACAGGTGTGTTTCAGCTAGGGGCACTGGAGCTGGTGAGTAAGACCCCGTTGACCCCCATGGGTCTCACCGGACTCCTGTCAGTCACAGAGGGTCAGCTGACTACCGGCTGCCTGCTGTCTGGGGCTCAGACTCCTGAAGCTAAGGGATCCTTATATGCCAGGTGTGACCCTAATAGTACCCCTTCCTTGTCTCCTTTACATTCTAGTAGGTTTTTGGTTTGTTTTCTGGTACTGTGGATTGAACCCAGGACCTGGAACATGTTAGGACAATCACCCAGGCTGGCCTTGAACTTACTCTGTAGTCAAGGCAGGTCTTGAAGTTAATATTATAGATTGAGTTGAGTGTGTGTGTGTCTGATACTATGTACATGTAAGTTCAGGCTTTGTGTGTATGTGTGTGTGTGCAGCTAGAGTTACATACTGTTGTGAGTTGCCCAACACAGGTGCCAGGAACCAAACTCAGATCCTTGGCAAGAGCAGTACCTGCTAATTACTGAGTTATTCAGTGCTGGTCTCGAACTTTTGATCCCCCTGCCTCAATGTCTTGAGCAAATGAGATTACAGGCCTGCATGACCAAACCCTGCTCTATAATAAAATACTATAAGACAGGTCTCAGGCAGACCTAGGCTGGCCTCACATTCAGTAACATACAGGATAACCTTCGACTTGTACCATTTTGGGACCCATAAAGATGGCTTTGCTTCATCTTGGCTCAAAATCAGAGTCCAAAACTCTTTAGTAAGTGGTAAGACCTAAAGGTCTAAGGCGTGGCTACTGTAGGATGTTTTGTCTTGGTAGTGGATGTCTTATCTAAATAACTACAGACCTGATCTTACTCTTGACCCTCAAGACCGAATAACAACTGGAAATTGAGTCTAAGTTGTGATCACCAAATGTTTGGCGAATCAGGGGAAGAAGTCTGTTTGTTCCTCACACATGATAAAGAAGTCTTTTGGCCATTCCTCCCTGAAGAATGTTGAAGAATAAACTTGGGGCATCCAGCCGGGCGTTGGTGGCGCACACCTTTAATCCCAGCACTCGGGAGGCAGAGGCAGGCGGAGCTCTGTGAGTTCGAGACCAGCCTGGACTACCAAGCGAGTTCCAGGACAGCCTCCAAAGCCACAGAGAAACCCTGTCTCGAAAAACAAAAACAAAACAAAACAAAACAAAAAAAAATTGGGGCATCCAGTACTCACTGGATTGCCTTCCTGACTCTATCCTGTGTCTCTGTTTTGTGTCTTAGCGTCTTTACCTGCTGTTTCTCAATCCACACTCCCCGTCTCAGGTACGAACTGGGCAAGCCGGCTGGGTCTGACTGAAGCCCCCCAAAGATGGGTTACAACGCTGCGTCTCCCATCTCTCCTTCCCAGGAGCTGGGATTGTGGTCTTACACCTCCATGCCTGGCCCTCCTTTAGGTTTGTGTCTATTTTTTATTGTTATTTATTTATTTGCTTGTTTTTGCAGTGCTGGCGATTGAAGCTAGGACAGTATACATGCTCACCAAGTGCTCTGCCACCGAGCTACATCCAAACCCTCTGTTTGTAGTTCTGAACGTGGAGACAACTCCGTCAAAAGACGGCATCTGCTGCTCTTTGGCCACATCTGCTGGGATGGCCAAATCATCTATAGAACAATTAGGACTTTTTTTTCCTTTGGCTTTTCAAGACACGGTTTCTCTGTGTAGCCCTGGCTGTCCTGGAACTTGCTCTATAGACCAGGCTGGCCCCCAACTCACAGAGATCCGCTTGCCTCTGCCTCCTGAGTGCTGGGATTAAAGGTGTGTGCCACTACCGCCCGGCAACAATGTAATCCTGGTGCACAACTGACTTCTGGTAGTAGGTAATCTGGTGTTTGAGGAGTTCAGGGTTAGCATCTCTTATGCCTCGAGGCTCAAACAGATCGACAGGGATGGAGCAGTTCCATCGGCCCCCTGGTCCCTGACCCTCTGGCAAGATGGCATTTCTGGCTTCTAGCCGACAGCCCTTGTTCCCCAGGAAGAAGACCTGTGACTGTTAGGAATCAGTGTGGCTTTTCATTACAATCCCCGCCCACCCCGTCCCAGGCTGCTTCCAAATCTAGAATGTTCCAATCTCCTCTCTGCATGTTCCTGTTCTCTCCTTCCTTTCACGACTGTCTTTGTACAACAGAGACGCAAACCCCACTACTAAACAGTTGGGGTGTTGGGGAGACGGAGACCAGGATGGGGAAAGTCCATCCTAGCCTTCTTCCCCCAGGGCCTGAGGTCCTTGTTTCACTAGGAGTCCTTGAGGACGGAGGCGCTCCCTTTCCTCAGAGTCTGTGCTGCCCATCCAGGACAGGAACGAGGCTCCACCTGGAATGTACCTGAAGACGCTGGCGTCTGGATACCCTGGCTTTTGTGCTGGGCCTCCACTCACGTTCAGCAAGTGCAGCGAGTGTTCTCCCTGGGGCCCTGGGCCACAATAATTGGGCTGGAATCCTGGGACAGACCTTGCTGGATGCTCTCCCCATACAGGTGCAAACTATTGCGGGCAATTAACTCCTTCGCCATGAGCACGAAGACTTCATCTATGTTCCTGGACTCCTTGGCGGATGTCTCCAAGACAGCCAGGAGGCCATACTTCTCAGCCAGCGTGCAGGCATCCTCGAACAGGACGTGCCGATTCTCCCACAGATCCGATTTGTTTCCTGCAGGTGAAAGATGTGTAAATGTAACATAGCTCAATAACCTGTCTATACAAAATGAGCTTTCTCCCCACTTCCCTTCTCTTCCCTCTGCCTTTGAACTTGTTTCTTTCTTTTTTCTTTCTCTCTTTTTTTTTGTATGTTTTTTTTGAGTTTTAGAGCCTGTACCAGGTCTCTCTCTATGGACCAGGCTGACCTCGAACTCACAGAGATCCTCTGCCTTTGCCTCCTGAGTGCTGGAATTAAAGGCATGCACCATTATTGTCCGGGCTGTCTTTGTACTTTAAAAAAAAATTTTTTTGTTTTTTTGGTTTTTTCGAGACAGGGTTTCTCTGTGGCTTTGGAGGCTGTCCTGGAACTCCCTTGGTAGTCCAGGCTGGTCTCGAACTCACAGAGATCCGCCTGCCTCTGCCTCCCGAGTGCTGGGATTAAAGGCGTGCGCCACCAATGCCCAGCTTAAAAATTTTTTTTAAATTACATTTATAGCCAGGCAGTAGTGATGCACACCTTTAATCCCAGTACTTGGGAGGCAGAGGCAGGAGAATCTTTTGAGTTCAAGACCAGCCTGGTCTATAGAGTGAGTTCCAGAGCAGCCAGGACTACACAGAGAAGCCCTGTTTCAAAGAAACAAAATTATATTGATTTCTTGTGTTGGGAGTGTGGGCACTCACATACCATAGCACATATTGGGCATCAGAGGACAACTTTCAAGAGTTATTCTCTTGCGGACTGGACTCAGGTTAAGGCTTGGTGGCAAGTGCCTTTGTCCCTTAGCCATCTTACTCCCTCTGTGTTCTTTGAGATAGGGTCTCACATAGCCCAGGCTAGCCTGAACCTAGTTACACAGTCACAGTCCATAGGTGGTGGTCCAGGCCCTGCTGATGCTCTTATAGAACACCAAACGTACCAGAGATCTACCAAATTCTGAACTCTGAAATCATTGTCCCTAGCTACTATGCCCAGCCCTTTGATTGACAGCGTAAGAAAAATTCCATAAGCCTAAGAACCATCAGTGCAACCTACCACAAGAAGTTGCCTCCTAAGCACTTTTCTTTTTTGAGATACAGTCTCAGTGAGCTTTGAGCTCACTGGTTCAGGTAGACTAGCTGGCTGAGGAACTTGATGGCTCTCCCTGTTTCTTCCCAACACTGGGTTCACAGATCTGTGTCACAGCACCTGCCTGGGAGCTGGGAGCTGGGAGCTGGGGATCTGAACTCATGACCTCATGCTCTTACAGCAAGCACGTCATTGACTGGGCCATCTCCCCAGGTTCCTCCTGAACTCTCAATTTACCTGCTTCATCACCCAGAGACCTGGAATCACATGACCAACTTCCAGTGAACTTTTATGTTGTTTTTTAAAAGTTTCACTTAGGAATTTACACACCCATTCCTTGGGTAGTCACATTCATCTGAGTGGTTCCCTGGGGATTGGGGGCCTTTTTGTTTGTTTGTTTTCTAGACAGGGTTTCTCTGTGTCACCCTGGTTGTCCTGGAACTCATTCTATAGACCGGGCTGGCCTCGAACTCACAGAGATCTGCCTGCCTCTGCCACCCGAGTACTGGGATTAAAGATGTGCACCACCACTGTCAGGCCCGTAACCTTTATTTAGTTTACTTTTTGCTTTATTGTACACATGGAATTGAGTTAGTGATCATCAGGAAAACTTCCCCATATTGCGTTGTGTTTAAATATGCCTAAAATAAACTGCTTGGGGTCAGACTCCTGAAGTTTGAACCAACACCAGCTACTTGGTCCTGTCGAACTCATTTGGCCTTTTGCCTTCTGAGGACCGTTATTCTGATTCTTCTGCCGGCTGTGATGGCTGAACTCTAACTTCTAGGGTTTCATACTCCACTAGGGAAGAAAGCAAGCTGAGCATGGGCAGAGGCGGTTTAGGAAAAGCTAACGGCTTGGAAAACGCCCTACCGATCAGCATGATGACCAAGTTAGCTGCTCCGTATTTTTCTATCTCATGAATCCAGTGAGGGACAGACTCGAATGTGGACCGGCGTGTGAGGTCATAGGCGATGATGGCTGCGTGGGCGCTTCGGTAGTAGCTTTGGGTGATGGTGCGGAAGCGCTCCTGGCCCGCAGTGTCCCACACCTGCATCTGCAGGGCAGAAGAGATAACAGGAGGTGAAGCAACTTGGACAACCCTTCATTTAAGTCACCTTACAGCCGAGCGTTGGTGGTGCACGCCTTTAATCCCAGCACGCGGGAGGCAGATGCAGGTGGATCTCTGTGAGTTCGAGGCCAGCCTCCAAAAACAATACAGAGAAACCCTGTCTCGGAAAAAAACAAAAGAAAAAAAAAAGTCACCTTACAAATAGTTTCCTGTGGGCTGGCGGGATGGGGAGAGGTGCTGCTGCCAAGCCTGAGGACCTGGGTTCAATCCCTGGGACCCACATAGTGGAGGGAGAGAACCAACTCTGGCAGGGTGTCCCCCCCCCCCACCTTTCACAGACACTCAGTGGCAGGCACACACAGCTGCAAATACACAATAAACTTTTTAAAAGAACAAATACACACTCGGGAGGCAGGGGCAGGCGCATCTCTGTGAGTTCGAGGCCAGCCTGGTCTACAGAGTGAGTTCCAGGACAGCCTCCAAAGCCACAGAGAAACCCTGTCTTGGGGAAAAAAAAAAAAAAAAGAACAAATACATTCCTAGGTCTTACTTCAATGTATTCAATTCAGTAGACCCAGGCAGGGCCAAAATGTGCTCTCTGGTTTAGGAATCACCTGGAGGGGCTCTTCCACTGATTGGAGGATTATTTATTCCTGGGTTCATATTTTGAGTTTACCCATTAGGAGAAACCTTGGCAAGAGAGATGGTATAGACTGAACTGATTTTATTTTTTTTAATATTTATTTATTTATTACATATACACCAGATTGAGTTGTAGATGGTTGTCAGCCACCATGTGGTTGCTGGGAATTGAACTCAAAACCTCTGGAAGAGCAGTCAGTGCTCTTAACCTGTGAGCCATCTCTCCAGCCCCTGAACTGATTTGAAAGGACCACTTAGACTGGTCACAGTCAGTAGTATCCTTTTTTTTTTTTTTTTTTTGGATTTTTTTCGAGACAGGGTTTCTGTGTAGCTTTGGAGGCTGTCCTGGAACTCACTTTGTAGACCAGGCTGGCCTCGAACTCACAGATCCGCCTGCCTCTGCCTCCCAAGTGCTGGGATTAAAGGCGTGTGCCACCAATGCAGGCCAGTAGCATCCTTAACACAGTACTTCCAGGTTACTGTCCCAAGCATGGGTCACACCAGCACCGACTTATGCGCCTTCCAATAGTGTCTAAATGAAGAGAAACTTTTTAGAATTATTTTGTGTGTATTTTACTTGTGTGTGTGTGTGTACGCACGCATACATGCACAAACCACCTGTGTGCCTGGTGTCCACAGAGGTCAGAAGAGGGCATCAGGTACCCTGGAACTAGAGGTTATGAAGTGGAATGGATGGTTTTTGTTTCTTTGAGACAGGATTTCTCTGTGTAGCCCTGGATGTTATGGAACTCACAGAGGTCCACCTTCCCCTGCCTCCCCGAGTGCTGGAATTAAAGGCGTGCGCCGCCGCCACCACCGCCCGGCTGGAATGGATTGTAGTGAACTACCGGGAATCAAACTGGGTCCTTTTCTAGAGCAGCAAACACTGAGTCATCCCTCTGTCCCTGTGTATACATTTTTGTTGTGTTTAAGATAAAGTCTCATATGGCCTAGGCTGGCCTTGAACTCAGTATGTAACTGCGGTTGGCCTCAAACTGTTTTTTTTTTTTTTGTTTGTTTGTTTGTTTGAGACAGGGTTTCTCTGTCTAACAGCCCTGGCTGTCCTGGAACACACTATATAGACCAGGTTGGCCTCGAACTCACAGAGATCCACCTGCCTCTGCCTCCCAAGTGCTGGGATTAAAGGTTTTAGGAGTTCAAGGACCGCAAAGGCTACAAAGAAAAACCCTGTCTTGTAAAAACCAAAGGGGGGGAAAGTCACTTAAGCTGTTGTATAAAGTACAAGTGTCATCACTCATAAAGGATGGGTTTAATAGACTTAGAACCAATGCTCGGGATTTTCCGGGGAAATGTCTGGGGAAAAAAATTATAAATTCTAGCGGGGACAGGTGCAGTCTGGCTCTACAGACAGCAAAGGATCACCAGTTTGCAACTACATCTTTTCCTAGGAGGAAGTAATGTCCCTGAAGAGAGATAAGCCTTTGAGTTGAACTGTCCCTGGATTTTTCAGTGCTTATCTGTGTGTACGGAGGACCTCTTGCCCTCAACAGGTGTGTAGGACAGGGCGGAGTCTCTCCTAGTAGGGCCTAGAGAAGGAAATCAGGTCATCAGGCTTGGTGACCAGCTATCATGCTAGGGCTGACTTTGTTTTCTTTTTTGTTTGTTTTGTTTTTTCGAGATAGGGTTTCTCTGTGTAACAGCTCTGGCTGTCCTGGAACTCGTTCTGTAGACCAGGCTGGCCTCGAATTTACAAAGATCCACCTGCTGGGACTAAAGGTGTAGGCCACCACCTCCTGTCAGCAATATCCTCTTTTGTGGCTTCTTGTACCTTACTCAAAGTGTACATACCTTACTTAAAATGGGGGCTCTGTCTAAAACAACGGAGTTACCCCTAGTGCCCCTCTGACCTTCACTTTCTTGCCGTCTATCTCGAGGGAGCGCACCGTGAAGTCCACCCCGATGGTGTTCTGCTGTGACTCGCTGTAGACTCCAGATTTGAAGTGCTGTACCACGCATGTCTTCCCCACATTGGAATCTCCCACGAGGATGACCTTGAACAAATAGTCCACGTTCTCATCTGCTGCTCTGGCTGAGCTGGAGAACTGCATGGCTCTGGCTTCCTAGAACAGACCAGAGAGGAAACACAGCAGTCAGTTTTTCTCTAGTGCGTGCCTACTAGGCTTCTCTGCACCAGGGATCCAGAGAAGGCAAGCTGGGGTAGTGGCTCTCACGGGGCAACCCTGCTCACGGGTGGAGGCAGGTGCCCCGTAAGCCCGCACCCCAGGTATATGTGGGCACGGCTTCAGGAAAGCCCCTCACACTGATAAGGCCATTCCATGATGGGAACAGGAGTACAGTCAGCTTTACCAAATTAGATGCCAGTCTTGAAGACGAGGTGTCCAAAGAGCAGGATAGTGAGGCAATGCCTACAGGAGTAACTCCCTGGCCGTCAGTCAGGGGGAGGATATGCCCCTAGCCACTAGAAATCTGGCTGCCCCATCAGCTCGTGACAATCGACAAGATTTGACTGGGAAGACAGTTTAAGGACTCCCAGGTTGGCCAGTACAAACGAGTACAGTGCCTGCAGAGGCCAGAGGTATTGTGTGTCCTGGAGCTGGAGTGACAGGCAGCGGTGAGCTCGAAGAGGATGCTGGGAATGGAACTCAGGTGCTTTTAACCTTGGAACCGGCGCGCGTGTGGCCTTTTTATTCTGGGCAGCAATCCGTTTTCCTCCGACGGGAAATTAGAATGTTGAGGACATTCAAAATTAAAGCTTTAGTTAGAATGGTACGTCAGGGCCAGATGCGGTGGCACACAACTTTAAGCCTAGCACTCAGGAAGCAGGGCTTCTCTATGAGTTCAAGGCCAGCCTGGTCTACAAAGCCAGTTCCAAGATAGCTAAGGTTACATAGTGAAGCTGGAGGACTGGGAAGGTGTAGCATGGAAAAGAGAATAGCTTAACTGTTTAACTGCTTAACTGTTTAACTGTTTCTTTTATGGGGGGCAATGGGGGCAGGGTTTTTGAGACAGGGTTTCTCTGTAGCTTTGGAGGCCATCTTGGAACTCACTCTGTAGACCAGGCTGGCCTCAAACTCACAGAGATCCACCTGCCTCTGCCTCCCGAGTGCTGGGATCAAAGGCGTGCACCACCACTGCCCGGCTAGCTTAATGATTTCTAATGTTGGTATTTGCCAGACTTAATGATTATCAGAATTAACTGGAGGAGATAATTAAAAATATACATTCTTGGACTGGAGAGATGGCTCAGTGATTAAGAGCACTGTCTGCACTTCCAAGAGGTCCTGAGTTCAATTGCCAGCAACAATATGGTGGCTCACAACCATCTGTAATGAGATCTGGTGCCCTCTTCTGGTCTGCAGGCATACATGCAGGCAGAACACTATACATAATAAATCTCTTTTTAAAGATTATATATATATTTCTTAGAACCTATCTCAGACCCACTACATCCATCCACCCACCCATCCATCCACCCACCCACCCATCCATCCATTCATCTATCCATTCACATATATATTGATGGGGCTGGAGAGATGACTAGTATTAAGGGCATTGGCTGTTCTTTCAGAGGACCCAGGTATGGTTCCCAGCACCCACATGATGCCTCACACCATCTGAAACTTCAGTTTCAGGAGATCCAATACTGTATTCTGCCCTCTATGGGCACGTATGCATGCAGAGCATAGATGTATATGCAAACAAATCATCCATACACATAAAACATTTACAATATATTTTTATCTTACGTGTGTTTACATTAAAAAAAAAAAACAACCAGAGCCGGGCGTTGGTGGCGCACGCCTTTGTTCCCAGCACTCGGGAGGCAGAGGCAGGAGGATCTCTGTGAGTTTGAGGTCACCCTGGTCTACAGAGGGAGTTCCAGAACAGCCTCCAAAACGATACAGAGAAACCCTGTCTCGAAAAACCAAAAAAAAAAAAAAAAACCAACCAGACGTGGTGGTGTCTGTGGCCCTATCTCTGGGGAGGCGAATACAAAAGGATGTCTGGAATTCACTGGTCAGCCAGCCTAGTCACCCAGTGAGCTCCAGGCAGATGATAGACCCTGTTTCTAAAACCAAAATAGATGGTGCCAAAGGGGACACATGATTCCGGCTGCCACATGATGTGTACACACATGAGCACACGCAAATAAAAATCACAGCAGTAACAGATACACCCTTGCATGTTCCCCAGGTGAATCTGATGAGACTTGAGAACCATCAGTCAACACATCCATCACCTGCAGCTACATTCCTGGGTTCAGCGTCTCTGTCTAAATATTCACCTGTGCTTAAATAGCTTCAATCTGCAGGAGCTTGGTTTCTCGTGAAAATCTTTGTGCACTGGGGCGGCTCTACAGTCCACGGGCTAACCCCTGTCTCCTGGGAATCCTCTGTCAGTCTCCGAGCTCACTCCCCTTGCTGACATGTTGAATTCCTAGTCCACGTGACAACTCAGCAGCTATTTGAAGCAGCAAGCATATTCCTGAAAGTACTTAGGCATTTAACCCATCACTCACACATTTTTTTTCTTTTCTTTCTTTCTTTTTATTTTATTTTATTTATTTGTTGTGTATACAGTCTTCTGCCTGCATGCTAGCGGAGGGCACCAGATCTCATTCAAGGTGATTGTGAGCCACCATGTGGTTGCCCAGAATTGAACTCAGGACCTCTGGAAGAACAGTCAGTGCTCTTAACCTCTGAGCCATCTCTCCAGCCCTTTTTTTTTGTTTGTTTGTTTTTTGTTTTTCAAGACAGAGTTTCTCTGTGGCTTTGGAGGCTATCCTAGAACTAGTTCTTGTAGACCAGGCTGGTCTCGAACTCACAGAGATTCATCTGCCTCCGCCTCCCGAGTGCTGCGATTAAAGGTGAGTGCCACCACCGGGCCACTCACACATTTAGTTAGGTCTCCTTACCAAATATCTCATGAAACCAAAAAACTCAAAATACTTTGATGATTGAATTTGAGGTTCAGTAAACTGCTCCTGTCATAGGGTCACCCTCATTTCCCCTTGATTTATTCTTTGGCTTTCTCAGATGCCCTAGAAAAACCCATGTTTATAGTGACAGACAAATACAAATGCTCGTGTCTGTTTTGGCAGACAAATAAAAATGCATTTATATCTACTCTATACTTTGGTAGTAACCAAAGGCTTTAAAGAGGCAAGGGACGTCTAGGACCTCTGTTTGGATGCCCCTGAGGTCACTTATGGAGAAACGATCCAGTAGAGAAGAGATACAAGCAAACCACATTTTTACTTTTCTGAGTCTTTTCAACTAAAGAAAGCCATTCCACTTCCGGCATCTGATCACTGTAACTCGAGCTGAAACCTTCTTTCCAAGTCCCCATTCTCCTCTTTCCCCTCAAAGTGCCCGGGATTCCACAAAAGCCCCCTTTAAGCTAGCATACAAGCCCTGCAAGGAGAAACCGGCGGAAGGGAGAAACCGGCAGAATGCTCCCAGACAACACCATTCCCCATTCCTTTACCTGGGTCACCTGTTGCTTACCCCTCTCTCACCTGGCTGGCGGGCGAGCAGTGTTTGTGCTTTTGCTCCTGGTTTCCTTTGCAGCCCTCGGTGCGTTTCTTCCTCCTGCCTTGCTGCCGGGTGGGAACTGTAGTTCCGGCCCCTGGCTTGGGGTTTGGTGACCCGAGAAAACGAAAGGGAAACAAGGGCAATCCCTCCCACCTGCAAGGAGCCCGAAGCCCTAGGTGAGGTGCTGGCTGGTTTAGCGCGCGCCCACTGCTAGCTTTCCTGGCAGAATTCATCGGATTAGGAGAGAGCCCAGAGAGGAACCGCCTTTTCTTCAACTGGCACCTGTTCAGCTGCCCTGTTCCTCTTTTTCTCTGCATCCTTCATCCTACATCCTGCCTGACACACTTGCTTATTTGCCTGGGCTGGGAGGCTGTAAACGGAGATGACATCGACTTAAAGGAAGATATTGATCTGGGTCTTGAGTGACTTGTTTTGAGAAGACACTGGAAGGAAGGAGGTGCTCAGGTCACTTTCAAAAGTAAAACAAAGGGAGAACACTGTATACATAAATATAAGTAAATCTTAAAAACAAAACAAAAAAGTAAAACAAGGATCCACAAGATGTCTCAGTGGGTAATGGTGTCTGCTGCCAAGCTTTTTTTTTTTTTTTTGGTTTTTCGAGACAGGGTTTCTCTGTGGCTTTGGAGGCTGTCCTGGAACTCACCTTGTAGACCTGGCTGGCCTCGAACTCACAGAGATCCGCCTGCCTCTGCCTCCCGAGTGCTGGGATTAAAGGCGTGCGCCACCAACGCCCGGCTTGCTGCCAAGCTTGAAGACCTGAATTCTATCCCCAGGGGCAAGTTCTCTGACCACACATACATGCACAAGCATATGTACACATGTTAAAAAAAAAAGTAAAATAAAAACCCAAAAATACCCAAAGCAAACAAATGAAAAGTTCCAGAATTAAAAGAACTTAGAGCAGTTTGGGGATTTAGGTTAATGGTAGAATACTTGCCTAGTAATTACAATGCCTTGGGTTCTGTTCTCAGCACTAAAATAAAATAATGAATAATCTGGGTAGCAGTGGCACATGCCTTTGATCCCAGCACTTGGGAGGCAGAGGCAGGTGGATCTCTGTGAATTCGAAAGCAGCCTGGTCTACAAGAGCTAGTTCCAGGACAGAGAAACTCTGTCTCGAAAAACAAAGAAATAAATAAATAGCAGGAGAAAAAAGTTCTGCCACACAGCAAAGACCCTTACCTTTCTTTTCTTTCTTTCTTTCTTTTTTTTTTTTTTTTGAGCCAGGGTTTCTCTGTAGTTTTGTAGGCTGTCCTTGAACTCACAGAGATCCATCCACCTGCCTTAGCAGCCCAAATGCTGGGACTAAAGGTGTGTGCCACCATTGCCTGGTTCAGAGTTTTTTGTTTTTGTTTTTTTGTTTTTTTTGTTTTTTTGTTTTTTTTTTCGAGGCAGGGTTTCTCTGTGACTTTGGAGGCTGTCCTGGAACTAGCTTTTGTAGACCAGGCTGGCCTCGAACTCACAGAGATCCACCTGCCTCTGCCTCCCAAGTGCTGGGATTAAAGGCATGCGCCACCAACGCCCGGCCAGAGGTTATTTTTTAAGTGTGAGAAAACCTAGAATTTATTAGTCTTTGATGCTGGCTGTAGGAGCAAAGATCTGAGATTATTTTTTTTTCTGTATTTCCACCCAAAGAGTCTATCAGTTCTAGACTCTGTTAATGAAGCACTTGTCAGAGCCCATCATAAGGATTTGAAGCAGAAGAGATGGTTCAGTGGATAAGAATGCTTGCTGCTCTTCCTGGTGACTTGAGTTTGGCTCCCAGCATTCATGTCACACAGCCCTGAAATAGGAGACAATTGTCCCCTGTTCGAGACCTTCAAATAACCTTTAAGTTGTGATCCGTCTTATCTCAAATTTCACCCACACAAGGATTTTCAGGAATATCTCTTTTAAGCAAGGCAACTCAAAAGTTCACTCTGTTTAGAGTGAGAAAAAACAAGACAGTGTCTACTGCTGCTGCTGGCTGTGGTTTTGAGAACTACTTCACATGGGTAGCTTAGAAACTCCAACCACAAATGTGCAAGCTGAGGCAGGAAATAAGGTCCTCTAATGTCAACGTCATTGAGGGGAGCTGTAAATATTTTCTTTCTTTTGGTAATGATTATTGTTAAAAATTTTTTAAAAAGTCAGTTGATTCGGACCCAGTACACATTGCACGCTGGTAGAGCACCTGGAGGTGGAAATTGAGTGTTAAAATAGTTTCTTAATCCCAGCACTCGGGAGGCAGAGGCAGGCGGATCTCTGTGAGTTCCAGGCCAGCCTGGTCTATAGAGGGAGTGCAAGGACTGTTACACAGAGAAACCTTGTCTTGAAAAACAAAAAGCAAACAAACGAAAATAGCCTGATGGATGCCTTTCTACCTCATTTTTAGTTTTTCTTTCTTTCTTTCTTCTTCTTCTTCTTCTTTTTTGTTTTTGTGGTTTTGTTTTTTTTTTTTTGAGAGACAGGGTTTCTCTGTGGCTTTGGAGGCTGTCCTGGAACTCATTCTTGTAGACCAGGCTGGTCTTGAACTCACAGAGATCTGCCTGTCTCTGCCTCCCGAGTGCTGGGATTAAAAACATGTGTGTCATTACTGCCTTTTCAATTAATTTTAATTTTAGTTTTTGTGAATGACTGCATGTGTGTGTGTGCGGACCACATATTCAGATCCCTGAGGAGACCAGAAGGCGGCACAGGATCCCTTGGAACTAGACTTGTGGCAGGTTGTAAGCTGCCTGATATGGGTGCTGGGAACTGAACTCGGGTTCTTGCAAAAACAAACATCTCCCCAGAATCTCATCGCCCCTTCTACTTCATCTTTGAATCCACGGGTGGAAAACCGGAAATGCACACCATTTGGAAATCCACTCACTGGGCTTTGCTTCTTGCCCACACCTGTTTATAAACTGAGGCACTTCCACTGGCAACCTGGATGGAGCTGCTCCCTCCCTCCCTGAGTCTCCCTCCTCTCTTATTTGGTTTTACTGTGTAAGAGGTTTTGATTGCACATACATCTGTGCACCACGGGCATGCCTGGTGCTACAGGAGGTCAGAGGAGGACATCAAGTCTCCTGGATTTATAAACAGTTATGAGGCACCGTGTTGGTGCTGGGGATTGAACCCAGTTCCTCTGGAAGAGCCACCAGCTCTCCATGCCCTCACTGTCTCTTTCCTGTGCATCCTGAGCTGTAAAAACATCCTGATGTCTCTGTGTTGGGGTTTGGGTGGCCCTAAGGCTCTCTGCTGTAACTCGTTGCTTCAGCCTCTCCCTTCCTGGGGGATTTTGGTTGCTGTGACTTCAGATTTCCTAACCAGAAGTCTTCAGGCCTTTGGTAAGGTTTGGCTAAAACTTGGTGTGCACATCAAAGGAAGCTTGGCAGATTTCACCAATGCCAGAAGACTAACTGTGAAATGAACCAGGTCCAGGAGTGCCCCAGTAAGCAATATTTATCATGTTGACCTCTGCGGCAGGAGTTCCTGCAGAGCTTTGCAGCTGGTTTGACTCCTGGAATGTTAACACCTGGGCCTGGATTAGCCTTGTGTGACTGCTACCCTTTGTGCCCAGTACCTTCTGTTTGAAGCATGCATATCTTATCTGAGAGTTTCCTAAAGGTTCAAAGCCTATGAAAGACTTTGTTGTGGGAGGACTCAGAAAACTGAGATGTCCTGTGACTGGGAGTTACTTTGGTGTGTGTCCCATTCTGTAGACCCAGCTGGTCTGGAACTCACAGACATCCTCCTGTCTCTGCCTCGTGAGTGCTGGCATTAAAAGTGTGCACCATCACCGCCCTACTCAGGAAGTGTTCTTCTTATTACCTGGTCCCCACAGTAGGAGATTTGGTGGTGGCAGTGGCATCTTCCTCCTTGTTCTCTCCCTCCTCCCCTTTCTAGTTTTATGTATGTGTTTATCTATGTGTGAGTGTGTGTATGCCACGTGTATGCAGTGCTCACAGAAGCCAGAAGAGGGCGTCGAGTCCTCTGGACCAGGAATTATAGTGGTTGTGAGCCACCATGTGGGTGCTGAGAACCCGGAAGAACAGCCAGTGCTCTTACCTGCTGAGCCATCAATGCAGCCCCCCCACTTTTATTTTTCTTTTTGAGACAGGGTTTCTCTGTATTGTTTTGGAGGTTGTCCTGGAACTCGCTCTGTAGACCAGGCTGGCCTCGAACTCACAGAACTCTGCCTCCCGAGTGCTGGGATTAAAGGCATGCACCACAACCCCCCCCCCGGCTGCAGCCCCATTTTAAAAATGAACTGATTTATTTCTTTATTTAATCATCTCTCCAGCCCTGCTGCTGGGAATCTTAATACGCAATAGTTTATTTTGTTAGTGGGGGTGATAGGCTGTAGAGCTAGCTGCGAATACTGGCAGGTGAATGTCCCTGCCTGTAAGGACAACCGCGTTTAATTATACAAAAATGTAAAGCAGAATAAAGCCTCTTTTTTTTCTTTGTTTTGGAAAAAAACCCAAAATTGGTTAGCCCACCAGTTCTTCTCGAATTATCTTTCACTCATGGCCCCTTCTAAGCCCCGGTGAGACCGAACCTGCAGACGAAGCGGACCTGGCGGACTACAACTCCCGGCATGCCTCGGGACGCTCGGTCACGTGAGCGCGCCCGGAAGCTCTGGCCACCTCGCGGCGGGGTGAGGTGGCGGCGGGGGCCGGCGGGCGGCAGGGTGTGTCGGGGATCCGGCGCCGCCTCGGCGGGTCTCAGGTGCGAGCCTGCGTGCGTCCGGGTGCTTGGGGCCCTGGCCGGGCTGCGTGCGTGGGAGCTTCGGGCGCGGCAGGCGCGGGCAGCTGGTGGGTGTGGCGGCGCGGCTGGACCCCGGGACCCCGCCGGAGCTGCGGGTGTCGTCCCCGGTGTCCCCGGCGTCGCCGCTGCCGCGCGGTCCTGAGGCTGCGAGCACCGCAGCGGGGAGGCGGGGAGCACATCCGAGCGGGAAGACGGCCCCAGCCCAGCCCACGCGGACCCTGCCGGCCAGGGGATGGGTGGGGGACGCCTTGTACCCCTCGGACCACCGGTCCCCCGGGCCTTGGATCACGGGACATTTGCACAAGAACGAAAGCAAAGGAGAGGGCTCGTGGTTTAGCCAGGGGAGGGTGCCACGTTCCCGGGAGGGTGGGATGCGCCGAGGTCAGGGAGAGGAAGAGCGGGCTTGGCGGGGAAAACGAGGCTTTTGTTTTCCAGGGACCACCAGGACCTCGGTTGAGGAGTCCGGCTGTTAACTTATTCGGAGTCATTCCTTGGCTCCTCTTATTTGCAGAGGGTGGCCTGTTCTTGATTTTTGTTAGGGACAGTGAGAATGCGTCCGCGTAGCTTTACTGCCTTCCTGAAGTAAGTTAGGGCGATGCTGTGATAGCTTGCTGAAATGTGTAGAGGAAGCACAGTTGCCAGGGCGAGCAAAACCAGACTCGTGATTGCTAGCCTCTAACCATTGCTTGGCATCTTCGCGCACACACACGTTTTCTGTGTTTACGAAAAGAGCGCCTTCGCTTCTTTGGCGGCCGGGCATTATTTCCTCGCCGTTTGCCAGACGTTTGCCGTATGACAGGCTGTGCCCTAAAAATCGAGTAAATCGTTTCATTGATCCTTAGCGAGGAAATTGAGCCTCAAAGACGTGCACTAAGTGGACTTGAACTTTGGTGTCAGAGTTATGTGGGGTCGCTCTCCGGCTTTCAGGAGCAAGTTCGGGGTTCATTGTTTGGGGTGCCTGTCCATCAGGGACGATGGCATGTCATTGCAGTGACCATTAACGTGGTTAGTGCTTTGTCTGGAGGAGGGAGGAGAAAGTAGTTGTCTCTGAAACGTGTCCAAAAGTAGAAAATAGGGAGAATGTGGTCATAGGAATCTTATTATAAAAGGATGTGGCTCTCAAACATCTGTGGAAATGAGGCGGTTTTAAGAAGAAAGGATGGCTAGGTTTGGTGTGTGTGTGTGTGTGTGTGTGTGTGTGTGTGTGTGTGTGTGTGTGTGTGTGTGTGTGTGTGTGTGGTTTGACAGGTGTCACGTAGCCAGGTCACCTTCATCTCTCCCTGTGTGAGTGAAGACAGACTTCTGATCTTCCCATCCCTGGAGTGTTTTGAAAGGAGAAGAGATATACATGGTACCTGTAAGTGGCTTCTAGTTAGATGATGAGAGATCAGAAAGACACTGCCGTGTAAGTGTCGAGCATTGGGCCATAAGTACAGTGCCCTGAAATCCTCAAACTCAATGATCCGTCTAGTGCCGTTCTGCCTACCAGTACTTTGAGTACACGTGACCGTTTCACTCGGCACTTGTAAAAACCAAATCCTTGTGAGTCAGATGATTGCCAGTTCTGCCCATTTGAGGGTGCAGGGGAACCGCATTTGTTTATAAGATGGACTTTTCCTATCCCCAACTACATACCAGTGAGTTTAAGCTGTGCTAATTCTAATTATGTTTTATGAAGACTGGGATGTTTTCTCTTTGAACTTTTCTACTTGTACAATGTAATATGGAGTCTAGTTAGGTCTGGGTTTGAATGTATATTTTGTCTCTCAAGAGAGATTACTTTCTGATACCTGTTTCTCATCTGAAAACAATCTGGAGAGCTGATGACTGTGGTTATATATGCAAAGACCCTATCAGGGTGCTGGTGCCTTGTAGGTGTTCAGCCAAAGAAATCATTGATGCATTTGGGAGGCAGAGGTAGGTAGATCTCTGTGAGTTAAAAGCCAGCCTGGTCTACAGAGCTAATTCCAGGACAGCCAAGACTGTTATACAGAAAAACCCTGTCTCAAAAAAAAAAAATCATTGACAAAGTTTTTTTTTTTTTTTTTAATTTGGTCTAAGAACTCTGGGAGGGTCCTGGGGATACAACTGTGGATTTAGGACAGAGAAAGACATTCTTTGTTTTTATTATTATAGTTTATAGATGAATAGTAAACATGTAAAGAAACAGAAATGGGAATAGAAACTTTTATTTATTGATGCTGGGACTGAACCCAGGGCCTTGCATATGTAAGTTAGGCAAGTGCTCTACCTCTGAGCTATATTTAGCTCTGTTTCATTTTTGTTTAGAGACAGGATCCCAGTGTTGCCCAGGCTGCTGACTGTTACTGCACTTCGTAGTCCAGACAGGTCTTGAAATTGCAAAATTCATTGTCGGCTTTGAGTAGCTGGGACCGACACTATTTTGTATTTTCTCCATGCCCAGTGTATTTAATGTTTTGAAGTGAAGTCTTGCTGTGATGCTGACCTTGAACCCCTGGGCGCTCAAGCAGTCTTTCTTCCTCATAGCTGGGGCAGTGTGCTGCAGTATCCTGTTCATGGAGACTTCTTTCCCCTGAAGATAGAGAGGGTCTTACTGTGAAGCCCTGACAGGTCTAGTATTTGCTCTGTAGACCAGGCTGACCTCAAGCACACAGAGATCTGCTCACCTCTGCATCCCAAGCGCTGGGATTAAATGTGTTCACAAGCACACCTGCCCCAAGGAGAAGCTTTTTTGATGAGTGGTCAGAGGAGCCACTTGGGGAGGGGATGTCTGAGTAATGGGCCAGAAAACAAAAGGGGGGGGGAGAGCAAGCTGTTTTAAAGAACCAAGAGAACCGCACAGAGGCCCAAGGGAGATGTCGGGATGGGTTCCGGGGTTGGAGATGGGGCAAATCTAGGGAGGGTGGCGGAGGGAGGAGGCAAGTGGACAAGGAGTAGATTGTGGCCTGGCAGAGGGTTGGAAGCCGTTCAGCTCAGTGGGGGGGGGGGGTGTCTGATAAAATAGAGATTTGTTCACGTGATGGGCGCTGCACATGCTTAGAAGCAGCAGGTGGGTAGGAAGTGCGTTTGTCTGCAGGGGCCCTGCGTGGGGTGAATTTAAAGATACAGAGCCTGCTACAACAGGAAAGGAACTGATCAAGCAGGGTGTTTGGAGATGGGGGAGGGGTGGGAGTTTACTATTGCTATCTACCCTTTTTTTTTTGGTTTTTCGAGACAGGGTTTCTCTGTGGCTTTGGAGGCTGTCCTGGAACTCGCTTGGTAGTCCAGGCTGGTCTCGAACTCATAGAGATCCGCCTGCCTCTGCCTCCCGAGTGCTGGGATTAAAGACGTGTGCCACCAATGCCCGGCCCTACCCTTTTTTTGAATCTATTGATGTTCTATTGTGTGGTTTGGGTTCGAGGTGTCTTCCGCAAAGCTCATCCGCTGACGTCATGATCACCAGGTGGCAGTGCTGTTGAGAGTGATCCCGTCACTAGGATGCTAACTTCATCAATAGGCTAAGCTACTGATGAACTCATAATGAACAGGCTGTCAGGAGCCTCGTCATGGAAGCAGATCAGGGGCTGCCTTTGAAGAGTGGATCTTGACTTGCTCGATGCTTGTTGCTCCCTTTGCGTCCTTAGCCGCTGTGAGCTAAGGTGAGCATCTTCCCCTCGCCATGCCCTTTCCTCTTGGTATTCTGCCTTGCCCCAGGCTAGCCCAGAGTCAAAGGAGCCAAGTGTGGAGAGACGGCTCCCAAACAGTGAGGCAGTGTAAAGCTTTCTCTTAAGTCGTTTGTATCAGGTGTTTGTCTCAGTGATAGACAAGCTAACACATCTACCTTGCTCATCTGTTACCTGTTGGAAAGTCAAGGAAAAAAACCTCAGTTTAGTCATCCATTTTAGGTGGACCCCTACCAGCCCCTATGCCCTTGGTCAAACTCACTTCTTACAGGGGGCCAAGACAGACAGGCTGGGGGGATCTGCAAAGACAGACTTTATTTTTTAACCTGTCCTTTGGAAAGCACCCAAAGGTTGTCGACAGAAGTTGGTTCATCCACTTTTTTATGGGGCCTTGCAACATAATGGTCGCCTACATTATTGTTAGTAACATAATCCTAGCCCTTGACTTACATGTTAGGGGGACAGAGTCTTTCTACATAGCTCAGGCTGACCTCAAAATCAGCAGCAGTCTTGTCTTCAGCCCCCGAAGCTCTGTCACACATGCGTGCCACCCTGCCTGATGGTCACATTAACGTTGTAAGATGTAGTTTTGCTAGTGTGTGAAGAATCATTTGGGCGTGCTGTAAATATAGAGAGCAAACCCTGTTACGGCAGGCAGGTGGTAGATGAGGCAGGTGTCTTAGGGTGGTGGCAGGGGGTTAACTGGCGTATATTCTGGAGGTAGAAAGGACTGACCTAGTAATGGGCTGGGTGTGGAAGCTCGAGAGAAAGGGGAAAATGAAGAACTAATTGTGTTCTTGGTTCACAGGAGGGGTGGGGGTGTTATTTCTGAGCTGGGGACTCCCAGGGGAGGAATAGATCTGGAGGGAATGGATCCCATTTTAGGTCTGTGGAGGAATACTATGTAGTCGTTTGGAACCCTGGAATGTCAGGGTCAGTGGCATAAACCTGGGCGGCATTGCTCTAAAGCCACAGGCCTGGGTGACAGAGCAGAGAAAGATCCTGGAAGTCCAGAAGGGAAGGGAGAAAGTACTACCTCAGAGGCTGAGCCGGCAGGGCTGTGAGGGAAGTGTGGGAGGCTTGCCCAACCGTTGCTCACCCTTTGAGGTTTGTGGTTTGAATCTGAAGTCAGCCTGCCTGTGTGATTTGTCTCTGGCAGAGCTCAGCTGTGAGGATACAGGGACGGAAGTGGGCCATCCTGGGAGAAGAGAAGACTCACTGGGGAGATGGCATGTAATCTGGGAAGGAAGTGTGGCTGAGGGCAGGAACCTGGTGTGGGTGAAATGAGCTTGAGGTATCACAGGCGAGCGCTCTGGAAGGCTTGTGGGAGCTGATGACAGCCCCGAGTTTCCCCCATGGAGGGAGGCTTCCTGGGGACACAGGGAAAGGAGAACTGAAGAAGACAGGACAGGAGAGGGGGTGGGACGCTCTCCTCTTGCTTGAATGCTCCGAAAGCAAAGGGGAAGTGCCCAGCGTGGAGGCCGGTGCTGTGGACCAGAGTGATGGGGTGGGGGTGGGGGCATTTCAAGCTGCTTGGGGGACAGTGTGGGCATGCACCCATGTGTTTTGGGGGACAGTGTGGGCATGCACTCATGTGTTTTGGGGGACAGAGTGGGCATGCACCCATGTGTTTTGAAGCAGATAGCCCGTGAGAGGAATGCTTGCTTCTTGAGAGGCCTGGAGACAGCTAGGAGGCATCTGTAAGGACACGGCATTAGTTAACTCCCTCTGGGCTTCCCAAAGGGCTCTGGGAGGGTGAGCTGGGCAGTGGGGAGACCACCCTGGGGGTGGTGGGTACTGGTGTAAGGTTGGTTTCCTTCTGCCCACTTTCCTTCTCCATTGTGCTGTGGACTTTCATCAGGGTTAACAATACAGAACATTCTCACTTAACATCTGTATATCTGTGTTTTATTTACTTACTGAGATGGGTCGGCTGTGGAACAGCCCAGGCTGACTCCGGCAGTCCACCTACCCCAGTCTTCCAAGCATTGGTATCCAGTTCTGCCTCACCGTGCCCAGCCCAAGATACCTTACTGGGCTGGGGTTGGAACAAACTGTAACTGTCTCTATAGAAGTGAAATAGTGAGTCACACATCCCAGCGCCAGGGGAGAGCAGCTGGAGCAAGATTGCTTCTAGTGAGAGTATAAAGAAAAATACAGTAGAAATTTAGGAGTAACAATGTAACAATTTAGGGAAATATTATATCCCAAAGCAACTTAGTGTAGGGTGACTTTACAGGGTACGTGGCAGGGTGAAGTCATCTTGAATCAGCATTTACAGGGCAGTTGTGTTACACACACACACACACACACACACACACACAGAGTCCATGGCAAACTTCACACACACACACACACACACACACACACACACACACACACACACACACACACACACACACAGAGTCCATGGCAAACTTAGAGAGGCCAGAAAGCAACTTGTGCGGAACTGCTGCTTTCCTTCTGCCTTGCATGGGTTTCGAGGACTGAATCAGGGCATAGGTTCCTTTGTCTGCTGAGCCATCTTGCTGCTCCTACCTTTATAAATTAACTTTTTTGTGTGTGCATGCATGATGTGTATGTGTCTGTGTAGGTGTGTCATGGCGTGCGTGTGGAGGTCAGGGGACAGCTTTGTGTGAGGTTGGTTCTCCCCTTCATCTTTATGAGGGTTCCAGGGATGGAATTCAGGTCACCAGGCTTGTTCAGTCAGTGATCCTGTCTGCTGAGACATCTTGCAAAGTACTGTGTAAAGAAAAAAATTATATACACATATATACGTATATATATATATAAATATACACATACATATATACATATATATACACACATCCATATATATGTGTATATATATATATTTTTAAAGTATTGTTTTTAATGGCCTAGAATAGGAGAAAAGCCTCATTATAAAAATCACATTGCTTAGTGATTGTGAACTTGCTTTTTTTTTTTTTTTTTTTTGAGACAGGGTTTCTCTTAGCTTTGGAGGCTGTCCTGGAACTAGCTCTTGTAGACCAGGCTGGCCTCGAACTCACAGAGATCCGCCTGCCTCTGCCTCCCGAGTGCTGGGATTAAAGGCGTGCGCCACCACCGTCCGGCCTGTGAACTTGCTTTAAAATGCAGGGGGTTTGGATCTGGTGGATGGCAGAGGTCTGTGTTTGCTTTGTTTTTATGCAGTGCTGGGGATTGAACCCAGGGCCTTTGTATGCCAGCTACGCCTTCTTCCATTGTGCTGTCGTCTCCATTCCTGAGGGCCTTTCTTTTTTATTAGTTATGTAGCCCTGGCTGCCTTGGAGCTCTCCGTGCAGACCAGGATGAACTTGAACTCACAGAGACCTTGCCTCTGCTTCTGAGTGCTGGGATACAAGGTGTGGCCCACCAGGTTTAGAGAAACCCTGCCTCAAGCCTCCCCCCCCCCCAAAAAAAAGGTTGCTGCAGGTTGGAGGCCATTCTGGACTACATAGTGAGATATGTCCTTATATTTTTAAAAAATTTGTTTTTATGTTCATGAGTGTTTGTCTGCCTAATACCTGCAAAGGTCAGAAGAAGGCATCAGCTTCCCTGGAACTGGAGTTAGAGGGTTGTAAACCACCTTGTGGGTGCTAATGCTCTTACCTTCTGAGCCATCTCTCCAGCCCCTGGGACTTGTCTTTAGGGGGACAAAGTAAGCCTGTCATAATGGTGAACATTGTTTTGTTTTGTTTTGTTTTGAGGCAGGGTTTCTCTGAGGCTTTGGAGGCTGTCCTGGAACTAGCTCTCGTAGACCAGGCTGGTCTCGAACTCAAAGAGATCCGCCTGTCTCTGCCTCCCGAGTGCTGGGATTAAAGACGTGTGCCACCAATGCCCGGCCGGTGAACATCATTTTTAACAGTATGTGGGAGGCACGTGTATGTTTTATGAGTTCATGGCCAGCTTGGTCTACATACTGAGTTCCAGGCCAACCAAGCCTATATAACAAGATCCCATCCCTTTTTTTTTTTTTTTTTTTTTGGTTTTTTGAGACAGGGTTTCTCTGTGACTTTGGAGGCTGTCCTGGATCTAGCTCTTGTAGACCAGGCTGGCCTCGAACTCACAGAGATCCGCCTGGCTCTGCGGCTTCCCATCCCATTTTTTAAGTAGCTCATTTGGAAGAGTGTTTGCCTAGCATGTAGGAAGCCCTGGGTTTGATTTCCAGCATTGCACAACTGATCATGGTATTACATGCCTGTAATCCTAGCACTCTTGGATGGTGGAAGCAAGAAGATCAAGTCACCCTTGACTACACAGAGTCCAAGCTCAGGTAGGGCACCTAAGAGAAGGAAAAGCAAGGAAGTATATAAAATAAATAAATTGGGCTTTATCAGTTGTAACAGACTGGCAAGATTTGGCAAACACTGACATGCCCAGTATGCGTTCGTGGTGTTGGACGTGGTGAAAGCTGACATTAGAACTTGGCAGAGACCCCTGTGTTCAAGCTCATGTCTGAGTGGAGGCCGACTCTGGGCTATGAGGGATACATGTGTGCAGTGTTCTTTTTAATTACTGTAATTACATAGGACCAAATGATGTAATAGTATTCATTTCAAATGGCAGTCTGCCTGCAACAGGTGACTGTTTAAAACTGTTTTCCCCACCTACTCATTAAGACCTTTCATCTCTACGGCTTAGGATAGGGTAGTTTATTTAGAAACTAAATCTACATGGTCTCAGAGATCCCAGTAAATGCATACATGTATCCATGTGGCTCTGAATTATACAACTTGTTACTGCTAAAACATTAGTAATCTCAGTTTGTTTTTATGTAGTTATTCATATATTTTTGTCACAGTTACTCTAGTATGGGGGAATGGCGCTCATGTGTGGAGGAGAGCTTGAGGGAGGGAGTTGGTTCTGTACTCCCTGTGTGAGTCCTGAGGATCCAGCTCCGGCACCAGACTTGGTGGCATGTGTCCTAACTGAGCCAACTTGTGATCGATAGCTTTTCTTACGCTACATTTTGTATTTTATATCTTATGCTCTTACAGTGTTTCGAGGTAGAATGTGTTTAGGTAAATAACTATCTTTTTTTTGTGTGTGTTAGACACCCCCAGGCTGGCCTAGGACTCAACTGTATACCAAGGATGACCTTGAATTTCTGATCCTCCTGCCTCTACTGCTGGTGGTATTACAGGCCTGTATTATCATGCCTGGTTTATATGGTGTTGGGGATCGAATTCAGGGCATCTGTATGCCAGGCAAGCAATCTGGCAAGACCAAGAACTGTAATTTTAGTAGCAACACATGCTACCTCTTGTTTTTGTAACTTCTGGATCTATAAACAGTTTGTTTATTTTGTCAGAGTTTTTAGAGTCGTATGCTCATAAATTTGTTAGCATCTTTCAGAAGGGATGATTTTAAAGTGAAATTAGCTACATTTTGTTTGTTTGGGGCTAAAACAGTTTTCTTCTGGGGGGGATGAGATTGTTCAGTGACTTGCTCTGTATCTTGGGCTGGGCCTGACTTTTGATTCTACTATAGTTTCCTGAATACAAGGAATAAAGATGTATGCCACTATGCCCAGTTAAACTAAAAATGTATAATAATATATTAAAAATGGTTTTTATTTATTTATATGAGTGTTTTCCTGCATGTATGCATTTGTACTACATGTGTGCCTTGTGCCTGGAAAGACCAGAGAAGGTGTCAGATTTCCTGGGGCTGGCGTGAACCTCCATGTGGGTGCTGGCAATTGACCTGTGTCCTCTGGAAGAGCAGCCAATGCTTTAACCACTAAACTCTAGATTTTTTGAAGGGTTATTTTTTTATTAATAAGAGGTGTGTGTGTCTGCATGTGAGTGGGTACCCATGAGTGCAGGTTCCCCTGGAAGCCAGAGGCAGCAGATAGATCCCTGGTGCTGGGAGTTACGGACACTGTGAACTGCCTGATATGTAGTCACCCGGAACTGACCTCGGGTCCTCCGGAAGAGCTGTCGCTGCTCCTAAGCCTCAGCCCACTCCTCAGCCCTGGGCAGATACTTCCTTATTTTAATCGGCATTTCTAATATTCCTTGGAACTTTTGTTTCTTAACTGCAATAGCTCAGTCCTTTGGAGTTGTCTTTTTACTTCCTGTGCTCTTTCTGTACAAATGAGTGCTTCCTTCTCTGTCTGCATGGCTGTTCATTCCTCCTGTTGGGTATATTTCTTTGTTGAGGTTCCTGCTCCAGGGCTAGCCAGGGACTGGAAGACATAATTTTCAATGCAGTTTTCTCATACTAGGTCGTTTATGAGATGAAGATGTGATTATTTGTTGGCTGGTCATAAACTTACTAATTCAGATTTTACAGAATTATTTTTTTTTTTGTTTTTTGTTTTTGTTTTTCGAGACAGGGTTTCTCTGTGGCTTTGGAGGCTGTCCTGGAACTCACTTTGTAGACCAGGCTGGCCTCGAACTCACAGAGATCCGCCTGCCTCTGCCTCCCGAGTGCTGGGATTAAAGGCGTGCGCCACCAACGCCCAGCTACAGAATTATTTTGGATAGTTTAGATTATCATTCTCCCTCCCCTCCCTCTCTCCCTCTCTCCCTCTCTCCCTCTCTCCCTCTCTCCCTCCCTCCCTCCCTCCCTCTGTCTTTCTCTCTTGTGTGTGTATGTGTGTATGTGTGTGTGTGTGTGAGAGAGAGAGAGAGAGAGAGAGAGAGAGAGAGAGAGAGAGAGAGAGACAGGTCTCCTCCTGTAGCCCAGGTTGGCCTCAGACTCACTTTGTAGCTGAGGATAGCCTTGAACTAACTCTTGATTGTTCTGCCTCAGCTTCCCAAGTGCTGGAATTAGAAGTGTGTGCCAACAGGTCTGCTTTTTGTTTGAAAAAAAATGTCAATGATGTATCTTTGTCTTGGCAGAAAGGAGAAGTGATGTAACTGGACCATTCTGAAGACTGAGGCTGGGGTGAAGAGGGAGGCATGGCCTGGCCACGGTTTTTGCAGAGGGGGGCTCTGCTCACTGGCTTCAGCCACCACCATGCTGCCGTGTTCCTGCTCACTTTCTTCAGGTAGTGGCTTCCTGACTCTTGTCGTCTGCCTTTGGGAGTGGTGCCGCATCAGAGGCGAGTCTGCTGGTTGATCTGGCCTTCCGGTGAAGTAGATGGCTTCCTTTTGGGCTTCATTTGCTCTGTTTTAGTTTTGGTGCTCGGCACAGAGCTCACGGCTGCAAGCTCGCTGAGTATTCTGTGTCACTGAGCTATACCTCTGGCTCTCAGGTGTGCTTTTCCCCCTAAATATCTAATGACACCCTCATAAGTCAGATCTTTTGAGATAGGGTCTTATTGTGTAGCTCTGGCTGTTTTGGAACTGGCTCTGTAGACCAGGCTGGCCTTGAACTCACAGAGATCCGCCTGCCTCTGTTTCCTGAGAGTGGTGGGATTAAAGGCGTGCGCCACCACTGCCTGGCCACAGTTTGACCTTTTTAGAAAATTTTCTGTGTGAGTGTTTTGTCGGCGTGTACACCGTGTGCCTAAGTGTAACACGCACGCAGAGCCTGTGGAGGCTGGAGGAGGGCGTCGGGTCTCGTGGCTGTGAAGTAACTTACGGTTGTGAACTACCATGTGGGTGCTCAGAACTGAGTCCGGTTCCTCTGGAAGAGCAGCAAGTGTTCCTATCCTCCCAGCTCACATACTTCAGTCTGAAAGCTTTATTTTAACTAAGTTTTGTGGAGATGGGGATAAAACCCTAGCATATCACCTGTGTTTAGCCTGTGCTTAACCCTGAGCAGCACGTTCATTTTGGCTTTGGGGACGGAATTCAGCCCCTGAGCTTCATTTCCTCCTTTTTTCCCCCTAAGACAGGGTTTCCCTGTGCCTCTGGAGGCTGTCCTGGAACTCCCTCTGTAGACCAGGCTGGCCTCAGACTCACAGAGATCCGCCTGCCTCTGCCTCCTGAGTGCTGGGATTAAAGGTGTGCACCACCAACTCCCGGCTCTACCTTCATTATTATTGAGACAAGGTCTATGTATATTTATGATTTCCAGGCTAGCCTGATATGTGTACACACACACACACACACACACACACACACACACACACGCACGCACGCACGTACTCACACACACACACACCCATCTCCTACTACTTCTGTTCTTGTATCATAGATTTGCATTCTGATATTCCCATTGCGCTTTGTTGATGACTTTAGGATAATAGTTCTCAAGGTCATTTTGGTCTCCAAGGGTTATTTGGCAGCTTTGTGACATTTTGATTGTCCTGATGGAGGGTTACTATTTTCATTTAGTGTTGGAGACCAGCGATGCTGCTGATGTCATAATTTGAACCAAAAATTTGTTGACATAAAATGTTCCAGACGTTAGCCAGGCAGTGATCCTTCAGGCCTTTGGTCCCAGTACTCGGGAGGCAGAAACAAGCAGATCTCTGTGAGTTTGAGGTCTACAGAGTGAGTTCCAGGACAGCTAAGGCTACACAGAGAAGCCCTGCCTTGAAAAACCAAAACAAACAAAAAACTGTTGCAGAGGTTGAGAAGCCCCAGTCTGACATCAGGGCTTTCTATTGAAACCTGGAGCTTTAAGGGAAGATGTATGCATTCAGGACATGTACAGAGCCTCCTTGAGCAGCCAAGGCGAGAGGGGTGTTGTCAGGAATTTGCTAACTCCTTAGAGGCCTGAGGCTTAGCAGCCCTTCACTAGTTAGCGTGACTGGATGAGTTGTCTTGTGTTTATGGTTCTATAGCCCTAAGTGACCTCTTTTGTTATATAACATAACATATTTAGGGGTGGGGTATATCATAAGTAGCCCTCTTACGCAAGTGTCTTGATGTTTCCACAAATTTCATTACTAATTCTGTTTATTCATTTATTTACTCTGGGTGTGCCATCTGCCATGGTACCAGAGCAGAGGTCAGAGGTCAGAGGTCCTAGAGCCTGTTCTCTCCTTTCATCATGTGTGCCCTAGGGGTTGAGTTTAGTTTATTAGGCTTAGAGACAGGTTCCTTGGCCACCGAGCCCTCCCACCAGCCCTAATAATCCTTATTGAAGGTACTGCACATATTGATTAGGAAAGAGGTTCTGTAGTCTTACAAGAATTGCTGGGTCATTTTGACAACTTAGGGCTCTCCATTTGTGAGAGGCGTGGGTGACTGGGTATTACTCATGCTTTTGAGAAGTGGCACTGTCCCTTAAAGTGTGTGTGTCACATGCATGCCAGGGGAAGTTACGCACAAACAGTGGAATCATAAGACAAGACAGGGTTTCTCTGTGTGGCCCTGACAGTCCTGGAACTTGCTTTGTAGAGCAGACTGGCCTTAAACCAAAGATCTGACTGCCTCCGTCTCCCCAGAGCTGGGATTAAAGGGTGTATTAGAACCACCTGGTTAGCTGAACATGTCCTTTTTATTTTTAATTTTTTAAAAAGATTTTATGTATTTATTATGTATACAGCACTTTGCGTCCATGTATGTCCACATGCCAGAAGAGGGCACCTGGTCTCGTTACAGATCGTTGGGAGCCACCTTGTGGGTGCTGGGAATTGAACTCAGGACCTATGGAAGAGCAGCCAGTGTTCTTAACTTCTGAGCCATCTCTCCAGCCCCTCCTTTTTATTTTTATTTTATGGTATTGGTGTTTTGCCTACATGTATGTCTGTGTGAGGGTGTTGGATACCCTGGAACTGGAGTTAGAGACAGTTGTGAACTGTCGTGTGGGTGCTGGAAATTGAACCTGGGTCCTCTGGAAGAACAGCCAATGCTCTTAACCACTCAGCCATCTCTCGAGTCCCTGCAGAGCCTGCCTTAATTGGCAGCTTTTACAAAGCAGCAAATAGTTTTCCTTTTTGTAAAGCCTCCAAACTTGAATAAAGCAAATGTGCATATATTTGATTTTTGCTGAGTGCTGTTTTCTTTGCCTCTCTTTCAGTTCTGTTCTCTCTCTGTTTTGTAGCTATTCATTGCTCCATGCGTCCAGAAAAACATTTAGCAATGTCAAAGTCAGCGTTTCCAAGCAGTGGACCCCGACCGCCTTTAACACGTCTGTTGACCTGCCTGCAGAGGTATGCAGAGTGTTACGGTGGGGCTAAGAGGGGCGGGCCTCCATGTCCACCCTTAGGCGATTCCTAAGTTCCTTTGCATCATCTGGTCAGGCCTTACTGTGTCCTAGGGTGATGAACTCCAGACTGTTGTGATTTCAGACCCTGCATCACCTTATTTATCCCTGTTGTGAAATCACACAGCTCTGGCTGATTTAGTTTTCATTTTTAGTTTTTATCTAATCTTGCACCTTTTCTTTCCTCGTCCCTCCCCGCCCTCTCTCCTTCTCCTCCTCTTTTTTTTTTTTTGATACAAGCCCTCTCTATGTACTTAGTCTTGGCTGGCTTAGAAATTGCTCTGTAGACCAGGCTGGTTTCAAACTCAGAGAGATCCTCCTGCCTCTGTCTCCTGAGTGCTGGGAGTAAAGGTGTGCACCATTCATCCTGGCTACTTTTTTCTTCTTTTCAAGTAATTAAACAAAACAAAACTAAACTGTGTGTGTGTGTGTGTCTGTGTGTGTGTCTGTGTGTGTGTGTGTGTGTGTGTGTGAGTACACAAATGCACATATGTGCACGTGTCCAGAGGCCAGAAGAAAGCACTGGGTTCTCTGGAGCTGGAGGTTAAGAGCTGCCCCATGTAAGTGCTAGAAGTGAAGTCCAGTCAACTAAGGGCAGCCAGGGCTCCTGACTGACGAGCCTCTGTCCGTGCTCCTGACTGACGAGCCTCTGTCCAGTGCTCCTGACTGACGAGCCTCTGTCCATGCTCCTGACTGACGAGCCTCTGTCCATGCTCCTGACTGACGAGCCTCTGTCCAGTGCTCCTGACTGACGAGCCTCTGTCCATGCTCCTGACTGACGAGCCTCTTGTCCAGTGCTCCTGACTGACGAGCCTCTGTCCAGTGCTCCTGACTGACGAGCCTCTGTCCAGTGCTCCTGACTGACGAGCCTCTGTCCATGCTCCTGACTGACGAGCCTCTGTCCAGCCCCTCTTCACCCGTTTTCTGCCGAAATTTTGCCTTTCCCTTTGGGATGAGATAAAGTACCTTTTTCTTTAACAGAAAAAAAGAAAGAAAGAATGAATTTCATTCATTTATTTGTTTGTGTGTATGTTTTGAGGGTTTTTCAAGTGTTGTCTCCTTCCACCATGTGGGTCCTGGAGACTGAAATTCTTACCTGCCCTCAGTACTTTTTTTTAGACAAAACATCTTTGGCTACTCTGGCGGTAGTCTGGTGACACTTGACCCCCGGTGTGGGATTTGAGCTTTGGGATTCTGGGCTGGCAGTCCGCTCTCAGCTTGTGACAGGGAAAGGAGAGGAGGTGAAATGAGCAATTGGAAAGGTGCCCGGTGTGATGCCTGCCGGAAACCAGGTTCCCTCCCAGAGTGTCCTCTCTCTTCCAGCGAGAGCCTGTGACAACACATGTGAATTGTATGTGTAGCACATGCTAAAATTCTAGGGCCTCCGGAAAGCAGGGTTCAGGATTGCTGGGTGCAGAGAGTAGTGCTTGCTGGGAACACTGGGAGCCCTCCCTCGTCTGGTGAGGGCGATCTGATGCTTAGTCTTGTGAGCAGGCCTGGGTTAACTCTTTTTGGTGGTAACCATTCACGTTATTAGCTCTTATGGGGCAGTGTTGACTCTTTTGTTTGCTTGCTGGGTAATCCATCCAATCCATGGTTCTGGGGGTTGAGTCCAGGATCTCATCTGTTCTAGGCAAGGGTTCCACTACCGGGCTCCACACCGGCACTTTAGGTACTTGTTTTACCCTCATTGGTGTCATAGTGGGCGTTACTATTCTTCTTCTTCAGAACTACTGATCTTGCAGTTTGGATTGATTGATTGGCTCTACAGAAATTAGGTTCCAGCATGCCATGTAGAACTTTGTGTTTCCTTCCTCCTTCCTTCCTTCCTTCCTTCCTTCCTTCCTTCCTTCCTTCCTTCCTTCCTTTTTTTTTTTTTTTTTTGTTTTTGTTTGTTTTTTAGAGATAGGGTTTCTCTGTGCAACAGCCCTGTCTGTCCTGGAACTCGCTCTGTAGACCAGGCTGGCCTCGAACTCACAGAGAGATCTGCCCGCCTCTGCTGGGATGAAAGGCGTGCGCCACCACTGCCCACGAGCTTCGTATTCCTTTACAGGCCCATCCTTTAGATGCCTACACTCTGACCCGAGGCAGACGTTGGGAAATTAGTTTAAACCCAGCTTTTTCCCTGAGTTATACCACCAACCCCCAGAGTTTTTACCTCCTGTGAAAGATACAGAATTCTGGGGCTGGAAAGATGCTCAGCAGTTAAGAGCACTTGTCCTTGCGGAGGACCCAAGTTCAGTACTCGTCACCCTCGTCAGGCAGCTCACAACCGCTGGTAATTTCATATTCCTGGCTTTGACGCCTCTGGCCTCCATGGGCACCTACTCCACAGGAGAGGGAGACATAAAACTAAATCTTTAATTTGTTTTAGTGACATTTGTTTATTGTGTGTGTCTAGTGTGGGCACATGCATGCCACAGCACGTATGTGGAGATGGTACAGGGCGGCTTCTTCCGCCACTGGGTCTGGGGATTGAACCCAGGTGGTCTGGGTTATACCCGTGAGCTACCTTGCTGACTCTAAAAATAAATCTTAACACGTATCACTTCTGGGGATAGAGAGATGGCTCGGTGGTTAAGAGCACAGGCTGCTCTTCCAGGGGACCTGAGTTCAATTTCCAGCAACCACATGGTGGCTCACAGCCATCTACAATGAGATCTGGCGCCCTCTTCTGGCGTGCAGGTGTGCAAGCAGATAGAGCTTCCATACACGTAAAATAAATCTTTTCTTACAAAAGTGCTACTGCTGATAGTAAAGTTTCTCTTTAATGTCTGAAGTAAGCAGTCTAGCCGCTGCCATAACCTGCCAGCAGCAGCTCTGCCGGAAACTCAACTGTGTTTATTTGTAGCAAAGTCTTTCTGCCGCTCTGGCTCCAGGCAGCGACTGATCTGGGAAGCAGTTTTTCTTTTCTTACTAAGTTTTAAAAAACTTTTATGTGGTCAAGCAGAGATGGTACACGCCTTTAATCCCTGAGTTTGAGGCCAGCCTGGTCTATAGAGTGAGTTCCAGGACAGCTGGTGTTTTTTTGTTTGCTTGTTTTGGTTTTTTGAGACAGGGTTTCTCTGTATTGCTTCGGAGCCTGTCCTGGAACTCGCTGTGATTAAAGATGTGCACCACCAATGACCGGCGACAGCTAGTGTTACAACAGAGAGAAACCCTGTCTCAAAGCACAAGCAAGACAAAACAGAATTTTATGTGCATGAGTGTTAGCTTGCATGTGTGTACATGCGTGCTTGATCCCAGTGGAGGCTGGAAGAGGGCGTCGTGTCCTTTGGAACTGCATTTATGGATGATTGTGCGTCACCACAGGGTGCTGGGAACGGGACCTGCTTTCTGCTGAGCCAGCTCTCCAACTCAGGGAGTTGTTTATATAAAACATGACTTTCCTGCATGGAGGCGCATGCAGTTTCTGATTCCTGGTATTTAATTCAGTCAGAATTTATTTCATTTGGACACGCCGCCTGCTCAGTCTTTTTTTTTTTTTTTTTTTTTTTTTGGTTTTTCCAGACAGGGTTTCTCTGTGGCTTTGGAGGCTGTCCTGGAACTCACTCTGTAGACCAGGCTGGCCTCGAACTCACAGAGATCCGCCTGCCTCTGTCTCCCGAGTGCTGGGATTAAAGGTGTGCGCCACCAACGCCCGGCTGCTGCTCAGTCTTCTTACAGAGCTGACTTGGTCACCAGCTTCTCGGTGTTTGACCTTAGAGAAAGGGTGTACCAGAACCTGCGGGCCCTAGATAGCAGCGGGCCCTTGTCAGAGCTGGACCTTTGAAGTCAAGTAGCTTTCTACACAGGGGCTGCGATCGGGACGTGTGCGTGCGTGCGTGTGTGTGTGTGTGTGTGTGTGTGTGTGTGCGTGCATGCGTGCGTGTGTGTGTGTGTGCGTGCATGCGTGCGTGTGTGTGTGTGGTGTGTGTGTGTGTGTGTGTGTGTGTGTGTGTGTATGCGCGTGTGTGCGTGCATGCGGACGCAGGTGGTGGGGAGTGGTTGAGAGGTGAGGTCCTGAGGTTGCAGCAGAGTGACTTGTCCTGGTCCCGTGTTTCTGCAGATCTGGAGCAGCAACCATTTGTTCCCCGGCACAGAGGAAGCCACTCTTTTCCTTGGAACACTAGATACCGTTTTTTTGTTCTCCTATGCTGTGGTAAGTTTTAAAGTTACGGAGTTTGTTTTTTAAATAACTATCTAAATTTTTGCTTTGTTTTTTAGGACAGCTCTGGCTGTCTTGGAACTCACTCTGTAGACCCGGCTGGCCTCGAACTCACAGAGATCTATCTGCCTGCCTCTGGCTCCTGAGTGCTGAGTTTAAAGGTGTGCACCACCACCACTGCCTGGCCAAAAATTTCTTCTTTTTTTTTAATGTGGTGCTGGGAATCAAACCCAGAGCTTGTGCCTAGACACATGCTTTCCCCAATTGACCTCCCCTCTCCCTTATCAAATATTTTTTAAAAAATGAGTATTTTTTTGTTTTTGTCTTTTCCAGGCAGGTTCTCTGTGTAGCTCTGGTTGTCCTAGAGCTGGTTATGTAGACCAGGCTGGGCTCAAACTCACAGAGATCCTCTTGCCTCTGCCTCTCAAGTCCTGGATTAAAGGCGTTCTGTACCACGCCTGGTGGATTTTTTTATTCATGTTTATGGGCATTTTGCCTGCATGTATGTCTGTACCTCACAAGTATACTTGGTGTCTGTAGAGGTGAATGAAATAGGTCATCAGATCTCTGAAACCAGACAAACTGACAGTGTTGGTCCACCGTGTGAGTCCTGTGTGGCGGGCCCTGGGAGGGCAGCCGGTGCTCCTAACCACCGGGCCTTCTGTCTGTCTGTCTGCCTTTGCTTCTGTGGCTTCCAGGCGTTGTACATTCTGGAGCAATACAGAACCAGTTGAGTCCCTTGTCTGAAAGAGAATTGAGACTTTTTCCTTGTCCTCTTCCTCACAAATTGCACAAGGCCTCTTGTGACATTTGTAGACCACTGAGTCTAATGCTTGTGTGGAGGGACAAACACTTGTGATGTTTGTCATCTAAGGGTTCTGTATTGTTATTTATTTATTTATTTTTATTTTATCTATTTATTTTTTTTGAGACAGGGTTTCCCTGTGGCTTTGGAGGCTGTCCTGGAACTAGCTCTTGTAGACCAGGCTGGTCTCGAACTCACAGAGATCTGCCTGCCTCTGCCTCCCGAGTGCAGGGATTAAAGGCATGCCCCATCACTGTCCAGCTAGGGTTCTGTATTGTTAAGGCAGTGAGTTATTGGAAATAGTCTCCTGTCAATTTAAGTTTGAAGTCAAGACAGTTAGTCATTTTTAGACACCTGTGGCAGAAACTTAAGGTGTGTTGCTCTTAAGGTCTAGACTGATGTCAGTATTTAGTACTGCCAGAAACCAGGAGGAGGGTAGAAGGTGCTTCTCAGTGGTCATTGCCCTTCCAGCCTTCCCATCCTCCTTGCTCTGTGATGCCCTGAAGCCTAAGAGGCGAGGCGGCTGGGGTACAGCGAAACCTCTGTCCTGTGCCCTACAAGGTCCCAGCCAGACAGCGCACTTACGGGAACTCTTCCTAACCCAAGCACAAATGGTTGAGAGAAGCTGCAGGAAGGCTCAGGACCACTGCTTAATCCAGCTTGTCTAGACAATGGACCGTCCCTGGGGCTTGTTTTGTCTTTTTCTGCAGAATGTTTGCAGTGTAATGCTTGCTGCAATACATTCTTAGACAGCTAAAGTGGAGGTGTGAATAAGGTTTGATTTTTTTATTTTCCAGTCACCTGTCTTCAGTTTGCCTCATTTGTAACGTGTGCTTCCAGTTTAGACGGTTACTGTGTAGAGCCATCAAATGAAACGTTCTCTTTTTAGGGCCTCTTCATCAGCGGCATCATTGGGGATCGGCTGAACTTGCGATGGGTTCTGTCATTTGGCATGTGCTCCTCTGCGTTTGTGGTAAGCTGAAAGGTTTTTATGGTTATAGTGGTTATTAATGAGCTGCCCAGGAGGCTTCCAGGTTAAAAGGGCTTGCTGGGCAGACGTGCCGAGCTGAGTTCCATCCCCTGTCCCGCAGTGGATGGAGAGACACACCTAGAAGTTGTCCTCTGACTCCACGAGTGCCCTGTGCTTGTGTGTACCTCCTCACACTCGCATACGCATGGACAGTGAGCACAATCTAAATTAAAGTTGCCACCGTTTTGTCAGCTGTTCTAGAGTTAACCCTTTCATCTCCACCTAGAGTGGAGAAACGATGCTAGTCTTTGTGTTGTCATCCTGTGTGTCTTCCACTTAGGCAGATCGTTTGTTTGTCTGAGACAGGGTTTCTCTGTGTAATAGTCCTGGAACTCGCTCTGTAGACCAGGCCGGCCTCGAACTCACAGAGCTCCGCCTGCCTCTGCCTCCTGCGTGCTGGGATTAAAGGCGTGCGCCACCACTGCCCGGCACGAATCTTGTCATACCTCGGATTTGCAGTCTGAATAAGCCTGGTGTGAGGCTGCCTGCCTTGCTGTAGACAAACTCACCGCGCTCTGACTCCCTAGCCTGCCAGGCTTTTCTACCCAGTGCTTTCCTCATTGTTGCCTCAGGTGGCCCTCCTGTCAGGCCAGGTGACACCACTGCCTGTCTGAGGCCCTGCTCTGGCAGGAACCGCTCATGGCCTCCCCTGGGCTTCGACTCAGGCTTTTTCATCTTCCCGTGTGCTTAGGCTTCAGTCTTCTCTCCACAGTAAGCCCGCAGACCCTGCCTGGACCAGCCTCAGCCCAGCTCCTCTCTCCCTTGTCATCTGGCTCGAGTCCTCCAGGGCTTCCTCTTCCTCATTTGCACAGGGGATGTGCAGACCCCTTCTCCCACGGTGGCAGTGGGGGTCGTGCGCGTGCGTCTGTCTGTCTGTCTGTCTGTCTGTCTGTGCGTGCGAGGGCCATTTGGAATGTGAGGAGTTGTGCTCCACATCAGAGAGTCACGGTTAGTGCTTACTGCCAGTCACCAAGGGTTCTTATTGATTGAGCCAACTCCTAGAATTCAGTTAGATTCTGGGTTATTTTAGTTTTTCAATGTCTGGCATTTGCATACAGGGAAAAAAGCTTTTTTTCCCTTAAAGTTTGAGAAATCAGAGCCCTTTATTTATAAGCCAATGAGCTACACTTTGTCCATACTTTTTTAACATTTAAAACCATGCAGATGTATATGTAACCCTTTAGGTTTGTAGTCTTGTTTCCACAAACAGGCCTGGTTGGGTGACTACCTCTCCTGGCAACCGTCGACCATTTTTCTGTCCTGTAGTTCTGCTTATTGTAGAATTTACAACCGAGATCTGACAGTATTCTACTTACCCATGCCAAGTCCTCTCAAAATAGACTTCGGCTGCAAATAAAATGTCCCTTTGAGAGAACGCATGGAAAACACAGGCGCACGAGAGACGCTGTTGAATAATGCAGCGATGACAGACAGGGTCACTTAAGCGAGGGAACTTAGTAGCTGCCGCAGCGGCAGCTGGCTTACACGGGACAGTCCAGACACTCAGCACCTGGTCGTCCTGACCCAGCATGCACGCGTGGTTTCGTGTCGTGCTTCAGCCTCTGGAGATCGCCATTCCCAGAGGGCTGAGGGAGCAGGTGGGGAAAAAGATGGAAACCGAGGCCTCTGCTTCTAGAGCGGAAGATGCCAGTTGAAGGGAGTGGGGGGGGGGTGCGCGCGTGCGTGCACGTGCACAGGTGTGCACATACAGAAGCAAGTGGAGGACTTTGTGGGTTTTGCTCTCTCACTCTCCATCTTATTTTCTTGAGGCAGGGTCTCTGACTGAACCTGGAGCTTGGCTGGCATCTAGCGAGCCCCAGCAATCTTTCTGTTTGCATCCCACATAGCGCTGTGATTATAAGGGTACGTAGTAGGGCCACAGTCAAGTTTGTACGTGGGTGCTAGGGATCTGAGCGTGGGTCTTTCATGTCTCCATAGCAAGCGTACCCACCCATCGACCCATCTCCCCGTCCCACAAGAATATTTTTTGTGCACCCTGAAAAGCAGGTGGGTGTTTGAAAGTGTCCGTTTGATGCCACATGTCCCTTTTCTTCCCTTCTCGAAGGTGTTTGTCTTTGGCACGCTCACGGAATGGCTGCACTTCTACAACAAGTGGCTCTACTGTGGACTGTGGGTTGTGAACGGCCTGCTGCAGTCCACTGGCTGGCCCTGCGTCGTTGCTGTCATGGGCAACTGGTTTGGCAAAGCTGGGTATGTCGCTTCCTTCCCCTGACTGCATTAATGTTGGATCACTGACTCTGGCCACGCTCTGTTCCTTGGTGCTTTAGAAGACGCCTCATCTTCTCTTGGTGCTTTAGAGGACGCCTCATCTTCTCTTGGTGCTTTAGAAGACGCCTCATCTTCTCTGCTGTGGACGTGGCAGTTCTGGGGTAGAGGGTCCATGTGTTGTGGGCCTCAGCAATAGCTTCCCAGTGAGGCCCGTTCCCATGGCTGTAGTTCCCAGTTCATTCTTAAGCCGCTCTCCTTCAGAAACTCATTGTCCCACTTAATGCCACCTTCATGCGTGTTCCTTTGAGCTCAGCTTCCTTTGCCATATTTGGAGACTCCGTGGTTTCCATATCACGGCATTAACAATAAGTAAACTTTGCCCAAAAGTTATCCATGGAAGTTGAGCACAAAACCCAGTGCTAGAGCCCTTGTGTAGCATGTAGAAGACACTGCTAGCACAGAAGAAAAAGTTACCCTGTGACCTGCCTAAGGTCTCACACACTCACACTCACACACACTCACTCTCACACACACTCACACACTCACATACTCACACACACTCACTCTCACACACTCACACTCACACTCACTCTCACACACTCACACGCTCACACACACACACACTCACACACTCACACGCACGCACACACGCTCTAACACACACTCTAACACACGCTCACACTCACACATACTCACACACACCACATACACACTCACACACACGCACACACTCACACTCACACACCACATTCACACTCACACTCACACTCACCACACACACTCACACACTCACACACACACTCACACACACGACTCTAATTCAGGTGCTGGCACCACTTGGGGCTTACAGCTCCCCTACCCCTCAGCCTTCATGTTAGAGTGTGTCGGGCTTGGCATGTGTGGTGTGGGCTGCAGGAGGAAGGAGGGTGCCTGCTGGTGAATCCCGAAGAAGGCGTGCTCAGTGCATAGGATGGGAGACAAGTCAAGTGAGTCAGACTTGCTTTGTGGTTTGGCATTGCTTCCGAAGTATGTGGACGGGAGTGCAGTCATTTTCCCGGGGCCAGTGTGTAGGTGTGGGGGCACGCTTCCCGCCTGTCTGGGCTCTTCGTGTGTTTGTCCTCACTCATAGGAGATCAAGTACGGAGGCCCCTTCTTCCACTGTGGTCTTCAGTGCACGCTCCGGCTGCTCTGCCGTCTTCCCGTTCAGAACGGGCGCTCCCTCGGTCATTAACAATGTGCAGTGCTGTGAGAGTTTCCTGTAGACCATCCTGTGAGGATAGTACCATTCAGAAGCGCTCATTATATTTCAAGTAGCTAGTGGCTTCTGTTTCATGCTGACCTTAGGTCAGCAAGATTTCATTGTAAAAGTGCTTCCTTTTTTTTTTTTAGATTTTATTTATTATTATTAAGTATACGCCAGAAGAGGGTACCACATCTTGTTACAGGTGGTTGTAAACCACCATGTGGTTGCTGGGAATTGAACCTCCAGAAGAACAGCCAGTGCTTTTAACCTCTGAGCCATCTCTCCAGCCCGTAAAAGTGCTTCCTTTTTATATTTCGGGTTCTGTTTGTTTTTTGAGACAAGGTTTCTCTGTGTAGCAGTTCTGACTATCCTGGAAATCACTTTGTAGACTAGGCTGACCCTCAGACTCACAGAGATCCTCCTGCCTCTGCCTCCCAAGTGCTGGAATTAAAGGCGTGCGCCACCAACGCCCGGCTGTTTGCTTGTTTTTAAGAATAGATGAAATTATTGGAATTTGGAGATTGCACAGGACTTCATGCATACTAGGCAAGTACTCCACCACAGAGTGTTTTTCCCAGCCCCTTTTTTTTCTCTTTCTTTTCTAAGATAGAGTCCTACTATATTGACCTGACTAGTATAGACCAGGCCGGCTTCAAACTCAGAGGTCCATCTGCTCTGCCTCTCAAGCGTGTTCTACCACACCCAGTTTAAAATCTGTGGTTTCTTTATAGCCCTGGCTGGCCTGGAACTCCCAGAGATCTACCTGCCTCTTCTTCCCGAGTACTGTGACTATAGGCGTGTGCCACCGCCACCATGCCTGGCAGCAAGGCTTTGTACCTTCAGGACCACAGTGATGCTATTGATTGAAGGAGGCTAACTTGGTTCGCAGGGGCCCTGGGCTGTGTGTTGAACACTAACACTCAAGTTGTAGCCCAGCATTGGAGTCTTTCAAGAATGTAATGCAAGAAGGGGAAAGAATGAAATTATGAGTACTGAGCGAGAGTAGGTATGTGCCCAGCTGCCTCTGGTCCATCGTGGGTGTGGAGGAGCCTCGGAGGGGGCCTTCCATCTCTAGGATACACAGCCAACTAAAGTCCATGCAGAGGGGAGGAAGCCCAGGCAGGGTTTGAACTTGTAATCCTCTTGCTCCGGCGTCTCCAGTACCTGGCAGACTGACGTTAAAGAAGCAGCTGTGGGGAGAGAAGCCAGTCACTATTGCTTTAGACTCTGACTTCTTGGGAGCCTTTAGCAGTGATCCATGAAGTCCACTGAGACTGTGAGTGCCGAAGGAAATCTCCGTTTTCATAGCCCAGATCCTTCTCAGTCATGCACCGAGGTCCTGGCTTGCTTACCTGCCCCCTCCACGATCTCCTGGATGGGGTTTAGTAATTTTATAGTTTGGAGCGTTTCATCTTTTTCTGCCTTGTTTGTTGTTTGCTGCTGTTGCTCTTGTTTTCTCCCTGGAGACAGGGTTTTGCCGTGTAGCTTGGGTGCCTTGAGCTTTCCAAGTGCAGGGATTAGTAGTGCACAAGCCAGCATACCCGGCTTCTGGTCCTCAGTTCTTTTTCTACAAAGAATTCAAGTCATCAGTGTTGCTATGCAAGTCCTCTGCTTCTGAGTTCAACGTCTAACCTCTAAATGAAAACTTAGTATCATTTAGTCTTAGAAGAATCTGGCTGGGAAGTGGTGGCACACACCTTTAATCCCAGCGCTCTGGAGCAGAGACGGGATCTCTGTGAGTTCATGATCAGCCTGGTCTACAAAGCAAGTTCTAGGACAGCCACGGCTACACAGAGAAACCCTGTCTCAAAAAACCAACCCCCCCCCCAAAATCTGGTTTTATCATTCTGGTATATTTTTCAAAATTTTAAGTAGAATGTTGATTCTCTGAAATGCACACCTTTACCGTTCAGCTAGTTTTCATTTTGACCTGCACGTAGGATCCCTGACACATTGCCTTTGGTTTTCCCATTGTTCTCCTTAGCCGGGGAGTTGTCTTTGGTCTCTGGAGTGCCTGTGCTTCAGTGGGCAACATTTTGGGAGCGTTCCTGGCGTCATCTGTTCTGCAGTATGGCTATGAGGTAGGTGTTTCTTTGATAGTGTGTGTGTGTGTGTGTGTGTGTGTGTGTGTGCACTTGCCCTTTAACACAGGGTGGCCTTGAACTCCTCATCCTCTTCCTTCCTCTGCCCAAGTGCTGTGATTACAGGCACACGCCACCATGTCTGACAAATAGGGGCCGCCGTGTGTGGTGTTAGCGATAGAAGGAAGCTAACTCGGTTTGCAGGGGCCCTGGGCTGTGTCATGAACACTGCCGCTCGGTGGTGCTTCGTGGGTGTGGAGGAGCCTCTGGAGGAACCTTCCGTCTTCAGGGTGCACAGGAAGCCTCTGGGGAGGGGCATGTTCAGCTGGCTGCACATGTGGCCGTCAGAATGGGGTGGAGTTGTGGATCCCCAGCTGGCTGAAATCAAAGTAAGCCTGTTCCTGTAGGAAGAGGAGTCAAGATGCATCACTTTCCTTCTGACCCCTGGCCCTTTGGAGTTACCACCGTAAGATGTTGCCAGTTGTTGGGAGTGTTTTAACTGCTTTGAATTCCTGAAGAGTCGAATGGCCAAGAAGCCCTAGGCATCCACCCCAAATATCCCTAAGGAGCTGGGGTGACACTAGAAGTGAAACTCTCCTAAAAGACGGTCCCCAGAGCCAACAGCGCAAGAAGCTGGGCGGCGTACTGGCTGTGCTACAGCGCCGGGTGTGTGGAGAGCGGAGCACTCTTTGTTCTGCTTCCAGTGTTTCTGTGTGGGAATGAAGAAAAAGAAGTCTACAGACTACCTGAAAGTCACGGAGGGTGCATTTGGGGCATTCTAACCAGTAAATTATTGTTACAGAAAAATCAGTAGGTGAATAAGGGAGCAACGGCAAGACTATTTTGTGTGTCCACTCGCTTTGTGAGACACAGCTTGGTAGCCTGTTTTGGTCTTGAGGCTGTGGTGCAATGGTCTGGCAGTTGTTGGCAATGTCTGTCAGACTACAGCTACTGTGCCCAAGCCGTCCACTTCAAGGAAGCCGCGGCACCGGTGAGTGTGCTCACACATGCGCAGTCAAATGCGGTCTACACTTGTCTCAGCACGGTCTGTGGTAGCCAAAGACTGCTGTTAAATGTCAGCCCGTAGGGAGGCGTGCACATTCCGATGCACCTGTTGGAGGATGCTGTGTAGCTGTGGCTTGTGGTCAGAAGCTCTGAACCGAAAGAGATCAGGTCACTGGGAGGATCTCACAGGCAGCAGTTCGGCCAAGCAGTGTGCCCTGAGATGCCGTTTGGAGAACTGAAGATGATTGTATTAGCTTGTATGTTTCCTATTGGTCCCTGGAGAGCAAAAACTATACTGTAGAGTATAGTTTCCCTTTGCCAGTTGCCTGGGCCCTGCCCTGCTGTCTGAAACCCCAAATAACACACAGGAGGCTATATTAATTATAAAGCTGTTGGCCATTTGCTTGGTTTCTTACTGGCTATCTCTGACTTAAGTATTTAACCCATAATTGTTAATCTAAGTATTTCTCTTACTGGAGAAAAGGGTCTGGATCTCTTACTCCTCTGGTGCCTACGTGGTATCTCCCTCTGCCTCTCTTTCCCAGAATCCTCCTTGACTCCTAGTCCCACCTATCTTGCTTTCCTATTGGCCAACAGTGCTTTATTCGACAACCAATAAGAGACAGACTTACAGAATGACATCTCCCATCACTATACAGCAGTGTTTTTATGTTGGATGGGTTGGAAAGGGATTGGGCAGAAAGAATCTACTCCACCTCTTAATGCTTATTTTCTTGAATAGATTGTCCAGTCAGAAACCTCAGTAATTAACAGTAAGGTGCTCTTTCAGGGAGTAGGTTTTTCGGTCCAGGTAGAAGCCCATCGTCACTCGCAGTCACCTTTTCCCCCTAGACTTTTTTGTATCTGTCACATCTGGATTATACTAATTGGTTCCGGCGTGAATTTCACTCACCCATGGGCTGCTTCTCTTGGATGTGGCTTCTGGAAGTACCACTTTAATTTTGTTGTTCACTTGTTTAAAAATTCTCTCAATAAGGCAGCTGTGCAGCCCGGCCACCGTGTCTTGCGTCCTGACACTCACCTCCTGTGGTGGTGTTCATCCCTGTGGTCCTGGGCAGAAGCCCTCCCCTACAGCCTGCAGTGGACGCCGTCTCATCCCTAGGCTGCCAGCCCAGGACGATGACCCGACCCCCCCCCCCCCCCCCCCTTAAACGTGGTCTGCTGTGTCAGCCTCCTTTTAGCTGTTCTCCTTTCGAACCCCGTATGTTTCTACTAGGGCTTGGTCTTCTTGTTGATGGAGCTGCATGCCACCTTCTCATATTGTGTTGGGTATTGTTTAATCCCCTCAACTGGATAGAATAGCTTCAAGGTCACATACTATGTCTTTGTAGGATTTTGGATGATGAAAAGAATGAGATCTGGGGGCTAATCCTGGTTTTTCAATCCTGATCATGTCATTTAGTATCCAGGGGACCCTGATGATCCTCTGTGAGCCTCGCCATGTCCTTAGGAAAGTGCAATGGGGAGTCAGATGTAAGGACACTTGGCACAGTGCCTTGCCTGGAAGGCCTGGCTACTGAGGTGGTCCCTCTCCCGCTGCCTTTGCTGTCCCAACCCCCCCTGTGGCTCTGTGATGAGCATAGCTGCGGTGGCCGCCTCTGTGTAAGGGCCGCCTCAGCCATCTCTCCTCTCCTCCAGTATGCCTTCCTGGTGACCGCGTCTGTGCAGTGTGCTGGCGGGATTGTCATCTTCTTTGGACTGCTAGTGTCACCAGAAGAAATTGGTGAGAAGTCATCTCTTCTGTTCAAAATACCTTACTGTTGGGAGCCAAGGGAAGTCCAAGGACAGGAAATGGGGTTCTCGGAGGAAAGCTTCACACTCTTCTCATGGCGTTAAAGGCACAGTTGTGCCCTGTGTATCGGGTCCAGTTCCAGCCAAGTCTGTTTCCACTATAGGGGTTTGAGGGGAGCGAGGCTCGCATCTGAGTGCAGGAAGAACTGAACATTCCTAGACGATTTGTGCAACTGAGACATTGCCTAAGAATGTAACATCTTGAGACTGGGTTCTTATAGAAAAATGATTCAGTGTGATGTTTTCTTACGGTTAATTATGGAGCGTGTATAAGTGGAGCAGAGGGGTGTGTAGCTCTTCTGAGCTTTGAGCTTGAGCCTTAATTGGCTTTAGTTTCCTTGGTCTCTGGACCTTAGCTGGGTCTTTTACAAGAGAATTAAAGCAGCATCAGCCCTGTAAGTAGTGATGTATACAAAGCCTAATACAGGACCAGGTCCACAGGCCAGTGCTCAGTCAATGCTCACTGTTACTGCTGTCCTAGGCCTCCCGAGTATTGAGGCAGAAGAGAACGCGGAAGAAGATTCACACAGGCCCCTCATCAACGGTGCTGAAAATGAAGATGAATACGAGCCTAACTATTCAATCCAAGAGGACGGGGCTGTCATCCAAGCAAAGGCAATAAGCTTTCATCAGGCTTGCTGCCTTCCTGGAGTCATACCGGTAAGGACTGGCATGTCTCCTTCCACAGCTGGCCAAGGGCCACGCTGCTTTTATTTTTCTTTTCTTTCTTTCTTTCTTTTTTTTTTTTTTTTTTGGTTTTTCGAGACAGGGTTTCTCTGTGGCTTTGGAGGCTGTCCTGGAACTCGCTTAGTAGTCCAGGCTGGTCTCGAACTTACAGAGATCTGCCTGCCTCTGCCTCCGAGTGCTGGGATTAAAGGCATGCGCCACCAACGTCCGGCTGCTTTCATTTTTCTAATATACTTGAGATGCTTGTATAGCATCCCTCAGCTTCCCTGATGGCCGTGAAAGGCCAGAGACTAAATACTTGCAGCTTTGATCTGTAGCACATAGAAGCTGCAGATGTGCATGGCCAGATGTGACCCTCGAACCTGCTGACCCTGATCTAGCATGCAACTACAAAGACAAAAAGAACAACTTTTTAAATTCGTATTTTGAGTCTGTTGAATTTTCGTGGGCCAAGAAGGGTTTCGAACGGTTCATTATGTGCCTTATTCGTGGCTTCTGGTCATTTGAGAGAGTAGGGAGTGCCCTGTCCAGGACAGGATACCGGTCTTTCTTGGTAACACATCCCAGTGTTTCCACAACCGTTGCTCTCAGGAAAGCCTCCGTCTGAGTGCAGCCCCTTCTGCTATCGTCTGTCTGTCTCGATGCTTTGGGCGCCCTACCCCTGGAGTAGAAGTTAAGAGGCCTGTAGTGTTTCCCACTGGCTTTCTGTGAGGCGTGGGTGAGTCGCCTCCTGTGGGATGGAGGCGCCACCCAGCTTGCCTGGGTCTAGAGCACTGCTCTTTGTGTAGTTGACGACAAAGCACCTGTTTTCGCAGCCTTGTTTTCACGATGCTTATGCATTTTCTCCCAGCCCCATTTCAGTCAGCCCGTAGGCCATCCTGGTCCGTCCCTCGCAGTTCTCCTCTGCCTCTTTGCTAGAAAAACTAATCCTTCCCACAGGTAGCCAAGTGTCAGTCAGACATAAGTGTGACACCCTGTAATGCTTGACTCCAAAGACAGTGACTGGTGTTGGAAAACTCTGGTTCTTGTAGCCCTATTCTTACGAAAATCTGCCTTTCGGCTGTTAAAATATTTTGCTGGTAGTTGCTTTGGTTGAAACAGAACTTCAGTTTGTTGTGATCAAACAGGAAACTCGTTTGCTCGTCCCTTTGTGCTTCCTAAGCCATTGTTCCCCAGCACGGGCGGGCAGGCGGGCGTGCAGGGTGGAAAGGAAGTGTAGTTAACCCCATGCTTTTGTCTTTGTAGCAGACTATGGACAGGGAGCTCTGCTGGTTGAGATTTGGTTCTCTACGGGGTAGCTGCTGCCCTGCCAGGGAAGCTCTTTTAAAACAAGTGGCACCTGGGGAATAGCTGGCGCTCAGGGGCAGGAGCGTACCAGCCAGACACCCTTTGAAGTCATCCTCTGCCTCCGCCTTCCCTTTGATGCTAACAGTCAGGGTCTCCTGCTAATAATGTGCTGGGTACAGGAGTCTCAGCCATCACCCACTTAAGGCCGCTCTTTCCAAAGAGAGCAAGAGGGCCAGTCATGACCACATCCTTCATGTTTTGGCCCACCAAAGATGCTGTCCTTTGTGGGATGCAGGGCTTTCCGGAGGCTGTGATATGAAAGTGGTCCTCAGGCAGCTATCTTTCTGTCTGCGGGTGGGTCACAGGTCACGTTACTCTCCATAGTTTACTGCATTAACTTGGTAGGAAGAGAACCAAGAAGTCTGCTGCCTGCAGCGTGAGCTGAGATGCTGCCCAGGCTGATTCGCCCCTGGCTGGTGTGGGTTGGCAGCGCGCACACCGTGGACCTTTTGTCTGAAGAAAGAAACGTGCGTACAGCAGCCACCGCCTTCTGGGTTCCAAACATTGGCTTCCTTTTACCAGAGAAATGGCCGGAAGAGAAGCTGGGGATAGTCAAGGAGAAAACTGTACATGGCTTTTCGTTTTAAGGTCTTTCTAGAAACCAAGGAACTAAAGAGAAGAGGGCTCCCGGCTCTCGGGGTCGTGCCGGGCCATTTGCTGCTTACTGATAGCTGTGTTTTTCTTGCAGTACTCTCTGGCCTACGCCTGCTTGAAGCTGGTGAATTACTCCTTCTTCTTCTGGCTGCCCTTTTATCTGAGTAACAACTTCGGGTGGAAGGAAGCCGAGGCTGACAAGCTGTCCATTTGGTACGATGTCGGAGGCATCGTAGGTACGCGCGTGCGCATACCTTCCACATAGCTAGGAAATCTCGCTTCACTTGGAGTTTTACTGCTCGCTCCGCGGCCGTCTTCCCCAACCCACCCTACCAGCAAACTCGCAAACGGGTGTGAGAACAAAAAGTCCATAGAGAGGAAGCCAGCCCGAGACGGCTGTGACTCACTCGTAGGCTGTCTTTTCTTAGTCTTTGGTTGATGGATCAGTCCTTTTGTCTTGGGAACACTCGGGAATCTCTTTAAATGCAGCCCCTTTGTATGCTTTCAGGGGTGGCTTGGCTTTGAAGCTGATTTTGTGAGAGATTCAAGATGGAGTGGGAATGTGCTCATTTTGGCTTCCTCCCTCTGTCCCACTGTCTCCGGTCAAGGAAGCAAACGCAGCACCCTATGGGGTGGATTGTCAGATTCCACTGGGTGGAAGGGCAGCATTTCCCTTTCTTTCTTGTGTGTGTGTCTGTTTGCAACTGCCTTGCTGTATACAGCAGATTTATTTTCCAGACTGGGGACTGAACCCTGGACTTTGTCCATGATATATATAATGTCCCTAGTTCTGTTTTACCGGTGGCTTTGTGGTATAGCCAGAAATGGAAACAAAGAAATTATAAACTTTTAGATAAGACCAACAGATGCGTGCTGTGGCCAGACCTTATCAACTCTGTGTCTGTGATGTTTGTACTCAGAGTAAGAACAGGCTACCCTGAGCACATGGACGGGTGGCGCAGTAGGTGGCTCACTGGTATTATATGAACTCAGCGATTGGTAGTCTTAGATCCGGAGCCAGAGGTGATGTAGACACCCCGAGACTTGTCTGTATTCTGTGTCCTCTAGAATTAAAGGTACCCGGTGCAGAAGGAAAGGAGGAGGTTTGGAGAGGCAGCTCAGGGGCTCTGTTGATAGCTCGTGAGGCGTCTTCCTTAAGCGCGGTGTTGATGAGGCCGGGCCTCACAAGCTCCCAAGCCTGAGCTGCTTGCCAGTCTATGATGTTCCTGCTCCCGCCTCCGGAGTGCTGGGGTGCAGGTTCCCCTAGTTACTTCACCATGCTTTAAATTAAAGTGAAGAAAAATCCAGGGGGTCACTTCACTCTGTTGGGTAGGGAAAATAGTAAATACGGGTTACGAGGGTTTTGATGGTTTTCTCTTTTCTTACTTTGACGCCTGATTTGTGGTGTTCAGTGTGGGGACAGGAGACTTGGGAGGGCCAGCTGTGTCTGTGGCCCCTGAGGAGCTTGTCTCAGATAGCTGCGTTCCCCTGATGTGTGCTCTCTGTGCCCGAAGGTGGGACTCTGCAGGGCTTCGTCTCGGATGTGCTGCAGAAGAGAGCGCCCGTGCTGGCCCTCAGTCTGCTGCTGGCGGTGGGGTCCCTTGTTGGGTATAGCCGTGAGTATTCCTTTGCGGTCGCCTTGACTCAGTGGTCAGTCATGGAGAGAAGCCATGGTTAGCTCTGAGTGCCTGGGACCTGTCATCACATGGTTTTGTTTGTGTGGGGAGGAAACGGGCGTCTCTCCTGCTTTGTGGGTCTGCTTAAAAGCTTGCTTGGGAGTGTACTGCTTTGTTTGAGGGGCGGCTCCAGAGGGGCAGCATTAGAGCCAATAAAACCATAAAAGAGGGCAAGGTTTCCAAAGCGGGAAGATGGTAATTAGTAGGCGTTGGTGTGTGCAGCGAGAGGGAGTGTGTGTGTGTGTGTGTGTGTGTGTGTGTGTGTAAGACGATATAGCCTTTCTCTAGCTTTTAGACATCTCATTACCTTGAGCAGCAGCCAGAGGCAGACAGGACAAAAGCTGGAAGGGGCGGTGAGAGTCATCTGTCTTTGTTGTCTCTGGAGGGATTGTGAGGTATCGGAGATGCGGCCGCGGTGCACTGTTGACTGTGTGTGTCTCTTCTCCCATAGACTCTCCGAACAATAAGTCCATCAATGCGCTTCTGATGACCGTTACAGGTATGGTCCTGTTGACACTGTCTCCCACAGATGGACTGAAACTAAAACCTTCACCTGTAGAACTCAAGTGACAGGAAAATACTGCCTCCTTTACTGGCTTCTCCACTCTGCTTGGGCCTGACTGCTTCAACCCTCTGGCAAAAGCTTTCCCTGTGGAGAGATGTCCTAAACATTTCGATTGCTGCCCCAGTCCTGAATTTAACTTCAGAAAGTGACTTAGGTGTCACATTGGAATCCCATCCACCCACTTATGGGAGTCCAGGACAGCTAGCTTTTTCTCTTGTGCCAGACGGGGTCAGTGTTTTCCTGAGCACTGGTTAAAATAGTTGGGTACAATTAAGGAACACGTTATAAAAATGTTAAAGTTATTTTTTAATTCAGCAAGATGTGCGACTCTGATTCCACTGACATGACCCAGTTTACGACAGCCAAGCCATACCCATCTGTGGGTCGGCCTTATGAGAGCAGTGGCAGATAGCGTCCCTGTGTCTTTGAAACAGGGCTGTTTTTTCCCCCTCCAGTGCTGCTTGACTTGGGTGGATCGAGCGTTAGGAAGGCTGTGTCCCGCTGCCTTGTTCTAACCCTTATATACATACATACATACACACATACATACATACCTACACACACACACACACACACACACACACACACACACACACACACACACACACACACACACGCTTTAGAAAAGTAGATAGCAGTCAGTTTGAAATACTATCTGGGAGCACTTCCTTTATTTTTTGTTTCTCTTCAACATGTTGATTAAGACATAGGGATGGTAGCCGGCGGTGGTGGCGCACGCCTTTAATCCCAGCACTCGGGAGGCAGAGGCAGGCGGATCTCTGTGAGTTCGAGACCAGGCTGGACCGACAGCCTCCAAAACAATACAGAGAAACCCTGTCTCGTAAACCCCCCCCCCAAAAAGACATAGGGATGGTGTTTTGTCTTATCTGGCTAGAGTTTTGGATTATATTTTTAACACGACCCTGTTCTCTTTATGGCTTCAGGGTTTTTTATTGGCGGACCGTCCAACATGATTAGCTCGGCTATTTCTGCAGACTTAGGTCGCCAGGAGCTGATCCAAGGGAGCAGCGAGGCTCTGGCGACTGTCACAGGAATCGTTGATGGAACTGGGAGTATTGGTGCTGCCGTGGGCCAGGTGAGAGAAGCTTGTGCATGCCGCCTCCCACGGTAGGTGGCGCTCTTGGGTCGTGAACCGCCGTACAGAAAGCCCTAGGTTTTCAGCCTCTGAGAGGTGGGACCTAACATGGGAGGCATCTCACAGGGCCATAGAGTATGCCGTCACCTCTGAGTGTAGTCTGTGTCCTCTGTGCCCAGACATCAATGACTGGTCCTAGAGGGTGACTCGGGTACCCTGTAGTGGAGTCATCCGGGATGCACGTCACTGGGGGTGTGCGAGCATGCTGAGATGGAGCCTGTTGATCTGTAAATTCCTGCGTGGATGCTGGAGAGTCTCCAGGCTAAGACTGTCCTAGTGTGGTAGTCAGAACGGCTTGACGTTTGCCTGGTTAGTGGGGTGAACCACGGACAGCTGATGCTGGGGGTCACTGAGGGAACGGTGGGGAGCTGTGGTCTGTCCTGGTGTTACCCAGCCATGCAGTGGGTGTTCACCAGCGTCTGCCTGCTCCAGTAATGCAGGCTCCGTGAGGGCAGCGTCATGGCTGCTCCTGGTACACAGGAGACATGCTGGTTCCAAATCACTACAATAAATGGCAGGTAGCATCCCTGAACCTTTGAAACAGGGCTGTCCTGTCCCTCTCCAGTGTGTTGGTTGACTTGGGTGGGTCGAGCATTAGGAAGGCTGTGTTTGACTATATGATTAGGGGACAAACTCATAAAAAAAAAAATAACAAGGGTAGGAGAATTACTTCTGCATGCTCTGGGGTAGGAATCAAACAGCTTCTGTCACCCATTCAGAAGGCTTCTTGTCTGTGGGGATGGTGAATAAGCATTTTATTTTCTACGCTTGTGTGTGTGTGTGTGTGTGTGTGTGTGTGTGTGTATTTGGGGGGGGGCGTGCATGCTGTGTGGTGCATATGTGGAAGCCAGAACAACCCGCCAGAGTCTGCTCTTTCTTTCTACTGTGTGGGTCCTGGAGCTTGAAGTCAGGCCTTCTGAGACATCTTTCCAGCCCAGCAGACTGAGTATTTTCAATCTGTCCTCACCAGGGCTGTCTAAGTGAGCCAGCGGGTAATTGTAATTGATATTGCAGACATTTTACTTGGAGTTTTCTTTTTCCTTTTTGCGGACAGTTTCTCACATAGCCCAGGCTGACCTTGAGCTTGCTATGTAGAATAGCATGACCTTTAGTTCCCGGCACACCTCCCAAGGACTGGGGTAAAGACCTGTGTTCCCTCGCCTGACTACTGGAGTTTTATTCCTATGTGTCTCACACGTCTGTGTTCCGATTCTAATGGTAAACGTGGGTCACCATCAGACTGATTCCCACAGTCAGGCAAGTGGGTCAGGAATGAATCATTCTTAGCTGTGCCCATTCCTCCTTTGGGGGTTTTTGTTTGTTTTATTTTTTCAGATGGTCCTGACTCTCCTGGAACTCAGATATTTGTAGACCAGGCTGGTCTCCAACTCAGAGATCTGCCTGCCTCTGCCTCCCCGGTGCTGGTTGGTATTAAAGGTGTGCGACACCATGCCTGGCCTCTTAGGGATTTTTTATTTGCCTTTGCCTCAAACTCTGAAGACTAAAACTCTGTTGGCCTTGTCCTTAGCCATTCCCTGGGCTGCTCCAGGGATGGTGTTGCCTCTGCCTTCCCCAGACTTTTCAAGAATTTGTTGTTTTTTCCCTCCTGATTGCTACGGCAGTTGGTACATGCCTCCAGAACACCTATTACACACGACGGTCAACTTGCCAGTCTGGGTCTCTGTCCTCGGTACCAGAGTCTGCTTTCCTTCAAAGCCGTATTGTTCCAAACTGAGCATGATGGTGCACACTTGTAACCCTGCAGGAGTGCGCTTGAGTCTCAGGTCAGCCTGGGCCGTAGAGTGACAACCAGGCCATCCACGGCATATCAGGAGCTAAAAACCTAAAATGAAACCAACTGCTTCATCTGCCTTTGTATTCCCAAAGCCTAATATGTTGTCTATTTTGTGTGTATGTGTGTGGGCACACCTGTGCTATGTCACACGTGTGGAGGTCAGAGGACAGTTTGTGGCAGTCAGCTATTTGATTCTAGTATCGGGTTCTGGAGATCAAGCCCAGGTTGTCAAGCTTGGTAGCAAGTGTCCTCAGCTACTGGCCATTTCGCTAGCACACACATTTGGGAGTTAGATTCAGCTGCATTGTTTACTAAGGAGAAATAAGGACAAAGAACAAATGTCCACATTGAAACTTAAACATATATTAGCTGCTAAATATAGAACAGTCCACATGTCCAGCGGCAGATGCATGCCTAGCAGAATGAGGCAGGCATAGCCGTACAGCGGGGTGTTATCCACCGTTAGGAAGTAGCGAAGGCGGGAGAGATGCCGCAGCATCAACGCGCCTCACAAATGTGCCAGGTAGAAGATGCTAGTCATAGGAAACACAGTGTGTGTTCACTCAGAGAAAATGTCTAAAACTGGTAAATTTACAAATGAAAGACGGGGCCGGTGTTTGTGCCGGGTGGAGTGACTAGGGAATGGTGGACATCTTTTAGAGTTGGTCATAACATTGCAAAATGGCATTAATGATTGGCTGCATGAACTCAGTACACTAAAAACCATTGTGCTTTGCCCTTCCAACAGTGGGTTTTTATGTTATACAAGTTGCACATTGATGCTTTTTTTTTTTTATGTAGAGCTATAGGACAGGTGAGATGGTTCAGCGGGAAAAGACACTTGCCATCAGTCCCTGCCCACCTGACCACCCTCACAACCATGGGGTAGAATGAGAGCCGACCTCCGCAGTGTGTCCTTTGGTCTCCGTGTGTACAGCGGTGTGTGTTTGAGCACACAGTTACAGGCAATGAGTGAGGAAAATGTTGTGTTTTTTATGAGTTGAAGGAAAGATAAACCCTCCTCTTTCTTTAAGTTAGAGTTAGAGTTATCGGAGGCTGCCATGCCCCTGAGGCTCTGGTGGGATGAGACTGTGCTTCTGTGGGTAGGTGAGCTTGCGCTGCTCTCCAGGCTGGCCTTGAACTCAGCCTTCCTCCTCATCCTCATGAGTGCGCCACTACAGGTGTCCCGTCGCCCTCAGCTGGACTTGCGCTTTCTCTGTTTATAATTGGACTTAGACGGCATCATCAGGTGCTCCGCCTTAGTTTTCCCAGCGCATATGTCAGTAATAATGTGGTCAGTACGGGTTACCTCCTCTGTGCGGCCAGGTGATTTGTAACACTAGTATCAAGACATTTAGCAAGGGAAAGTAGTCTCTTAGGCAGTGGTGTGGGAAAAACCAGATATCTATGTGAAAAGAATGTAGTTGGATCCTTACTTTATACTCTGCAACAACAAACTCAGAATGGATTAAGGATCTAACTTTAAGTAAGAGCTAAAATTGAGAAATTCTTAGAAGAAAACATAAACAAATTTTGACATAAAATGGCTAATTTACTGGGCGTTGGTGGTGCACACCTTTAATCCCAGCACTCGGGAGGCAGAAGCAGGCAGATCTCTGTGAGTTCGAGGCCAGCCTGGTCTACAGAGCTAGTTTCAGGACAGCCTCCAAAGCCACAGAGAAACCTGTCTCAAAAAGCCAGAAAAAAAAAAAAAAAAAAAAAAAAAAGAGAGGCTAATTTGATCCACGGGAAGAGTCTTAGTAGGGAATACAGATCAGAGCCACACTGAGGTCTGACTTCGTTCCCGGTGAGGATGGCTAACATTTAAAAGCAGGAAATGGGCTGGAGAGATGGCCCCGTGGGTGAGAGCGCTGGCTGCTCTCCGAAGACCCCAGGCTCAGTTCCCAGCACCCATGTGATGGTTGCAACTGGCTGTGACTCTAATGCCAGAAGATCTGTGCCCTGCTCTGGCTTCCATGGGACCAGGCATTCATGTGGTTCACATCTGTGTGTCCAGGCAAAACCAGAGCCTTACATTGCTGGTGTAAACATAGACAAAATGGTGGAGCTTTTGTGGAAATGGGGGTATTCTCACCCTCCCCAAATTAAATGTGCAATTATTATGTGATGTAGCATGGTGCTACTACATTATTTTTCCTTCTCCCCAGCTGAAAAAAAGGATTAATATTTGTATGCTTGTGCTCATTACAGTGTTAGTCATAGCAGATAGAAGATGGAAACAGGCATCCAGCAGATGACTGAATTAAAAAATGTGCTATATACATTCAGTGGAATTCTGTTCACCCATGAAAAAGAATGAAATTCTGATGCATGTTTACTGTATGGTTGAAGCTTGAAAACTTCCCAAATGAATGACTAATAAGCCAGATAGGGGAAAAACATTTACGTGAAGTATGTACAGTAGGCAAATTCACAGCTTCAGAAAGTAAATTAGAAGTTACTAAGTCAGGTTTGGTGGTACATGCATATAATCTCAGCACTTGGAAGACTGGAACGAGAGGATTGTCACAAATTCAAGGATGTCCTAGACTGTGTGAGTTCAAGACCAGCCCAGGCTACAGAACGAGACCCTGACTTTGGGGAGAAGAAAACAACAAGAAACCAGAACTTGGCTGGGGTTGTGGCTGCTATGATTTACAGCACTTTCACTATAGATAAAAAGATTTGAGAAGTGCACAACCAAGTGTCGTGGTTGTACGTCATTGTGGCTGTCGTTGATGCTGCCGACCCGTGTATTTAGAAATGGTTACAATTGTGGAGAGATGCCCCAGGGGTGAAGAACACCCGCTGTGCAGCCAGAGCATCATTAGGATCCCAGCCTTTAGGTAACAAGTTGGGAACCGCAGGCTTACCTGTAACCCCAACTTTGAGGGAGCCTTCGGCAGGAGGATTGCTGGGACTCGGTGGCTTCCAGTCTAGCTGAGAAAGCATGATCCCTATGTCCAGGGAAACCCATAGGCAGTGTGGTGGAGGACACCTGATGCCCTTGGGCACAAGCTCAGCCCTGCACATACGTGTACACACGCACACACACACACACACAGTGGTAAATTTTGTGTTAAATATTCCTGTAATAAAGGGGGGTGGGTGTGGGGGAGCTGCAGTAAGTCCTCTTAGCTTCTTTTCAGTAATTGAAAGTAAAGAGAAGCCAGGTGTGGTGGCACGCCTTGAATCCCAGCTCTCAGGAGGCAGAGGCAGGCGGATCTCTGTTGAGTCCAGGCCATCCTGTACTACAAAGTGAGGACAGCCAGTGCTACACGGAGAAACCCTTTCTGGAAGAACCAAAACAAAGAAACAAGAAAAGAAAGTCAGGGGAAAGACTTAGTTGGAATGCTGGTAACATTGTAACCCTGTAAGCAGATGGCGAGCTTGGGAAGGGAGCAGGGCATCTGAGGCTGCCCGCATTGAGTCAACTCCCAGCCGCTCAGGCCTCCATAGTAAGACTGTGTCTCAGAAGCACTTCACAAGGGAAAAAGGGAGACAGCTTGTTCTGAAAGCGTCAGCTCTAGGCCCTTCCACTGGGAGATGAGGAGGGACCAGGAGACAGAGGGTACCGTTCTCCTCCAAAGAGCAGACCTCTAGGCGGACAGCAGCTTTGTACAGAGTGAGCCAGCAACAAGATACAGATGGAACCAGGGTGGTGGACCAAGCATGTCACCAGCATTCAGACTGGCAGCGAGAGTTCCAGGCCAGCCTGGGCACCGTGAGACCCTGTCTTGAAATGGGAACTTGTGTGCGGAAGAGCTTGGTAAACGACAAGGTGTTGTTGAAACCCAGCTCCTGATTTTCCAGAGTAGTCTTGTCTAATCTCCTTATTATTTTTATTTTTTTATTTTTTTTTTGTGGTTTTTTCGAGACAGGGTTTCCCTGTATTGTTTTCAAGGCTGTTGGTCCAGCCTGGCCTCGAACTCACAGAGATCCGCCTGCCTCTGCCTCCCGAGTGCTGGGATTAAAGGCGTGCGCCACCACCGCCCGGCCTAATCTCCTTTTTAAATGGCTGTGTCTCATTTATTTTATGTGTATGACTGCTTTTCCTTTATGGATGTGTGCGTGTCTGTGACGTCTGGTGCCTGCAGAGCCCAGAAGAGGGCGCTGGTTCCCCTGAGTTGGGGTGACAGGTGGTTGTGATTACGGCAGCTAGTGCTTCTAATCACTGGGGTATCTGTCTCCGCAAGCCCTGGCCCCAGTTCCCTTGAGGCAGAGTCTCACGTAGCCCAGGCTGGTCTCAAAGTGGCTGTGTGGTAGAGGATGACCTTGAACTTTTGATCTACCTTCCATGGGCTGGATCACAGGCAGGCACCACTGTGTTCAGTTTATGTGTTCTTTTGGGGGGGGGGTAAACCCAAGGCCTTGTGAATGTTAACTAAACACTATCAAATCGAGCCTTGTCCCAGCCCTCGTATTGTTAGTTTATGAAGAATTATATCATAATTTCCTTTTTTCCCTTTTAGTATCTGGTGTCTTTGATCCAGGACAACCTAGGATGGATGTGGGTTTTCTACTTTTTCATTCTCATGGTAAGCGTGTGCTTTTCCCTTCAACCATTTTTCCTATTTCACCTAGGACATTTGCTTTCATCACTGCTTGAAACCACAAAATTGCTGATTGCTTTTAAAGACTTTAGTGTGAAAAGTAACGTTTGATTAGGCTGAAAAGACTCATGTCTTTTCTCAAGGCGCTAAAGGGCCCCGAGTTTGCCTGTCGCGACCTGAGACTAATGAGTGTTGCCATTTACAATTCCAGAGAAGCAAGAGGCTCACTCATACATCGCCAGCCATTAATCAGTGTGCTCCTCTGGGCGGCCGCCTGGCTGCCAAACAGGCCTTGAGAATGCTGAAGCAAAGCAACAGTGTTACAAAGAAGTGAGGCTCTAATTAACACGTCCGCAGGGGCAGTTGTTCAGCTACGGAGTCTGGGCTGAGACATTGTGCTTTGTGAGAAAAAGCCCGAAAGGCCCTGCTCTTAAAATGCGGCTTTCTGTTGAAAAGGTGTGTGACATACTCAGTTATATTGCTGATGGCACAGTGCTCAAGACAGGTCAACTCGAACTCATCTGCAGATGACTTACCCTTGAAACCAGGCATCCTAATTGGCCACCATCACCAATCCTAGGCAACTGTCCTCTGTTCCGGGGATGACCAGGATAGGTGAACAGGAGCAAGTCCCTGGGGCTCTCTTCTCCAGCCTCTAGTAACTCAGATTTGGTGACGCACACCTGTAATGCCAGCACTTGGAAGGCAGAGGCAGGAGGATTGTAAGTTTAGGGCCAGCCTGAAAGACCTTGTCTTTAAAGAAAAAGTGCGTTTGCTTCCAGGATTCATTTGTGGGCAAGGGATGCATTGTGCTTAAGGCCCAGAGTTCAGTTCCCAGCACTGCAAAACAAAAAGGCAATACCACAGTGAGAGTCCAAGCTACACAGCCCGATGGCCCAAGTTTGTACCCAGAATCTCTAAAAAGCCAGATGTGGTACATGTCTGTGACCCCAGAGCTCCTACTGAGCGGTGGAAACAGGAAAGCCATCCGGTAGCTCATCAGCAGAAATGCCAGAGTTGTGTGTCTGCACGGCGACCGCATGGTGGGGGACGAAGGCCACCTCCTCCACACTGTCCTCTGACCTCCACACATGTGCCGTGGCGCCCGCACACACATACATGCACATGTGCACCTGCACATGTGCACCTGCACATGTGTGGGTACGCATGCTCTCCTCCCCCCACTAAGTAAATACATTTAAAAATGAATAAAAACCTTGCAAAGGCCCGGGCGGTGGTGGCGCATGCCTTTAATCCCAGCACTCGGGAGGCAGAGGCAGGCGGATCTCTGTGAGTTCGAGGCCGGGCTGGACCGACAGCCTCCAAAACAAAACAGAGAAACCCTGTCTCGTAAAACCAAAAAAGAAAAAACCTTGCAAAGACCCCCTAAGTGGAAGGAAGTGCCTGCTGATGTGAGACGACCAGAGCTATTGCTGTGAAAACCCGGATGTGCTGTAAGAACCCCAGCTTCTGCAGGGAGTGGTGGTGCCCACCTTTAATCTCAGCACTCAGGGGGCAGAGGCAGGCGAATCTATGATTTCAAGACTAGCCTGATCTACAGAGCAAGTTCTAGGATAGCCAAGGCTGTTATATAGAGAACCCAGCCTCAAAAAACCAAAAAGGGAAAAAAAGCCACCTTTTGTCTGGGCTCTAGGAACCTGCTTCGCCACGGCAGTGGCAAACGAGGTAGTTTTTGGACAGCTAATGTGATATTACATGTTTGTGATCCTCACCCTGACTTTCAAAAGTTGTTCTCTAATTCGCTGAAGACAGACCGTTTTCTTTCTGGAAAGTCAGAATGTGTTTGCTCAAATCCATTGCTGATGTTCAAATCATGATGCTCTAACAGAAGTAAGCTGGTGCTTCATTTTTCAAAACTTTTTTCTCTTTACAGACAAGTTGTACGATTCTGTTTATCTCACCATTAATAGTGAGGGAAGTGTTCTCTCTTGTGCAAAGGAGACAAGCTCACATACTGAGTGAATGATGGCCCACAGGAGAGAGAGAAGGGACTCAGGAGGGCCTGTACGTCTTCAGTGCAGTCGTGTGGAGTCGCCAGAGCACCTGTGGAACCTCACCTTGTCAGGCATCCAAAACACTGCCAGCTGTCCCAGACTCTGTCGAGTAAGGGCCGAGTTATTTTTGTACACTACAGCAGTTACTGATGATTTTATTATTATTATTATTATTATATTTGTGAATGTACTGAAAGGAAAAGGAACCTGCCGACATCTTTGTTGGGCTTGTCAACTTATCCTGTAACTTTACGTGTCATTTTGGTCCTGGACTCTTGTCCTTCAGCCTTAATTAAGGGCTAAGGGAGCAAGAGGCAGAGTCATACATGTTTGTATTGATGAGAAGACTGCTGTGTGACACTCTGAAAGCAGGTTTGCACAGAGTGGGTCACCATAAAGGCGTCCGAGCAGAGCTCGGGCCAGAAGAAACCACGGCCCCACCTTGGGCAGGCTTGTGGCTGGGTCACCCTGGCTTCTGGAAGTCTTCGTCCTCTTTCGAGTGGTTGTCAGCTCGTTCTCCAACTTCACTCGCGTTTGACTGACTCCTAGGAGTAGTCTTCCATTCATGAACTGTAAGTCATCTCGAACATTCCAGTGTGGAGCTTTCAATCTCAGATTTACTGTCTGGAACACTTAAGACCTTCCAAGAAGCCGTGCTATGTAGCCATATTCTTGGAAAGTCGATCGCTGTCGATCTCTGTCACAGCCGGGTTCCTGGAGTTACCTCAGAAGAAGGCAAAGGCTCTTTGTTGCAGGGGTGTGAAGTGTATGTATTGAATCATGTTGGTGGATTGTTGGGGCCCGAGGCCTGCCCCTTTTAGAAGATGGTAGAGTGTATGTCTTCAAGACTGTGTTCTATACGCATCAACGCTTCAAGGCCATTCTGTGCATACATTTTAAATTATGTAAACAAACTTAGGAGGAAAATGTGCAATTTTGAGGGACACCTAATTCACATTGGGTCAGGGAATTTTCTTCCACTCCTTGCTTTATGCTCCAGAATATGTGTTGAGGAACTTGTATTTAATCTTGCAGACCTCTGATCACCTCCTGCTGAGTCACTGACATAAAGGGAAAACACAAAACATGGGATGGGAGGGGGAAACCCCAGCCTTTTGTAATAAATGTCCAGCCGTTTGTTTATTTAATCTCTGCTCAAGTTCTGCGCAGCCTCTCATTTTCCCTTTGCATGGAGCTGGGATGGAGCACGCATCGCCCACGCCCAGCGTGCGTCCCTCACTGCGCCGTACCGCGTCCTAGCTCCACCCACAACACAACATGGCTGCCTTTGGCTGCCCAGCACCGCCGGTCACTGGCAGCAGACGCTTAGCCCACAGCCTCGCCAGGGGGAGCTGCTGCCCTCCCTGCGGCAGCAGACTGCCCCGTGGGGTGCCCGCGGGTGACCCCTGTTGCCCCTGTTGCCATCACTGGCCCTGTCTCATAAGAGGCTGAAGGCTGGAGAGATGGTCTAGCCGCTTAGAGGATGCCGGCTGCTCTTCCAGAGGATCCAGGGTTGTAACGTGAAATGACTCAGACACAGATACTGGGGTTCAAACTGGAGATCAGGGAAGCAAAGCAGCTGGTCACTGACCCTTACCTCTAGCTCAGGCTGAAAGGGCTGATCAAAATACGCACGAGCTCTTCACCAAGTCTCAAACTGCTGCCTCTCCTCAGTGTGGCTGCAGAATGAATGCCTCTCTGAGACTTGATTTTGTCTTATATACTTCCCTAATGTTGGGATTAAATTTTAGACTGATTCACTCTTGTGTAGATCTGGGTGGCCTTGAACTCAGAGAGATCTGAGTCCTAGGATTAAAGGTGCGTACCACCACCTCCTAGCTTCTGGCTGTTGGGATTAAAAGTGTGTGCCTGGCTTCTGTGGTTTGTGGCTGACTTTGCCTTCTGAATCCTCAGGCGAGCTTTAATAAATCATAAATAATGTATCACTACCCAGGGTCAGTTCCCAGAACCCACATGACAGCTCACAACCTTCTGTATAACGCCAGTCTCAAGGGTGTGTCCTCCTCTTCCGGACTTTACAGACACTGCATACACACAGTGCACTTGTACACACACACGTATAAATAACAGGCCTTGAAAAGGTGGGGACGGTGAAGGGGGACGACAAGCCATGTGGACTCCTGGTTCCCATGTGCGTGTACCCACACACCCGTGCACACATGCTAACACATACCAAAAATGGGAGAAAGGGTCACAGTGAAAGCTGGTTTGAAGATGGATCTTCTGTCAGTTAAAAAGATAATTTAAAAGTTAGTAAGAGGCTTTTACACAGTAAGATAAAGAATTATTGAGTGGGAAGCATTTTGCCCTTCAAGTGTGTCACGTTCTGGAATTTAAAAACAGTAGTTACATATTCCGTAAGTAAGAGCTTAGGAAAAGAAAGAAAATCCCTTCCTGACAGCTAGGTTGAAGGACCAGAGTGCGATGATCTGTTTCTGTGGCACTTTGGCTGGCTGGTACCCAGGGCCTTTGTGCTGGCTATGCAGGTGCTTTAACACTGAGCTGCATCTCTCTTCCAGGGTGCTCCCTGGTTACCCCTAGAGGTCTGGACCGCACTGTGGTCCTTCCACCTCTGCTGGGATGACACACGAGTCACCAGGAGCCACCTCACCCGGCTACAAAGGCCTCCGCTTGCGCTGACTGGTGTTTCTGACTAACCTCCTGCCTGTCTTTCCTGCTTGGCTCACTTCCTCCTCAGCTCCTGAGCTGAGTGACTCGCCAGGATGCTCTCCAGGGCCGCCCTGCTCTGTGCCTGTAGCTGTCAGTGGCATCATCAGTGGCGCCTCCTTTTACCAAGGAGGACACCGTGTCCTCCTGCCGCCCACACAGACGGCATGTGGGGCTCACTGAACTTGGGAGCCCTCCTGCCTTATCCCTTCTGCTCTAAAGCCTTTCCCTCCTATCTGACACTGGTGACCGCTTTCTCTTTTTTCCAGGACTTTTTTTTTTAAACCCCTTTCTTATCCTTGACTTGTAGAGCATTTTAGTTTTGGGGGTTTATGTTCATTTGTGTATTTGGTGACTGTGGCTTTTAGGTGTGCGTGTGTGCGCGCGCGTTTATGTGTGTAAGCCAGGGTTGACCTTGTTTTCCTCGATCACACTCTATCCTATTTAATTTTTTAACTTATGGATACGGGTGTTTTGTCTGCATGTATGTACATTACGTATGTGTGGTGCCTTTGGAAGGCAGACAAGCCCAGAGGTCTGGAGATGGAGTCACCGAAGTGGCGAGCTGGGGATGGAGCCTAGGCAGCCAGGGTGTAACTGCTGAGTCTCTCTCCAGCCCCGCCATCTTCAGAACTTTTTCCTGCCTCCACGTAGGCCAATATGGCAGCTGCTTGCGTTAATTGGTTTGGTTGGTGGGTTGGCTTTGGTTTTTCAAAATAGGATCTCTCTGTGCAGCTCTGGCTGTCCTGGGACTCCTACAGACCAGGCTGGCCTCGAACTCATAGTGATCTGCCTGCCCCTACCTCCAAGTGCTGGGATTAAAGGCATGCGCCACCAACGCCCAGCCACATTGTTTTCACAATGTGTAGGGCATAAATCCGTATGAGAATATTAAAGACCTCTATTCTCTTTTTTAGTTCAAAATGAATGTTAAAAAAACAAAAAACCCACACGAGCCAGGGTGGTGGTGGCGCATGTCTTTAACTCAGGAGGCAGAGGCAGGTGGGTCTCTATGAGTTCGAGGACAGCCTCCAAAACTACAGAGAAACCCTGTCTCAAACAAACGAAAAAGCCCCATACATTTTTGTTGCAGGACCTTCTTAGAAGCTCATCCTTAGAACTCTGCAAACTTCAAAACGTGGTGAAAGGTGGATGTGTTGTTGCGGTCTCATGTAGTTTACTGAACCTCCCCTCTCCCTGAGAGCCTCCTACAGAGTTGGACTGGTTAGGTTATGGCCGTTACGGTGGCCGCGCACATTCAGTCCTCCCTGTCCTGCTTCGTTCTTCCCTGTAAACCGTCTTTGCCTCTCAGCTCTCTGTCTTCATTTCCCTCCAAGCTCACGCAGCACCATTCAGTCCGAGGGCCTTGTGCGAGCCGCCCACACCTCTGCCTCCTTAGGCAAATCCATCCTGTCTGCTTGGTGTCTGAGGCCCTTTTCCTCCAAGGCAAGAGAGACCCTTGTGTGGCTGGTGGTGTTTGGGTTTGAGAAGTTGGCAGGAAGACAACAATGGAGGGTGGGCAGAGTAGGCCATGGCTCCTGGACCTGGCAGACAGGCCCTGCAGTGGCCGCCTGCATCATCAGGCTGCGTGGCTTTGAACTGCTGTCAAAGTCCTCAGCTCTCAGGCTCCTCAGCACCCGGGAGACAGTTTTGGGCTGCAACGGTGCCTGTTACTCTCCAGGCTGCCTCTTCTCTCCAGCCTTTCAGGGTTCCTCCTGCTCACCCCTCTCCTCTGCCTCCCGGTCACTCTGCTGGTGATGAGCCTTTCCTGCTGGAGCCTTACAGAGAGAGAGCCTTGTCTCAGGCGCGGTCTGCCAGGCCTGCTGGCTTTACTGCCCGATCGTATCTCTAGTCCTTGTCACGTCCTCAATTCAACAGCGAGCGTGGGCAGCGTGTCCAAGGAGGCGCAGCCATCCAGCCGGTTCACCGACTTCCCGGGTCACCTGCCTCACTGCCTCTTTAGAACTTTTAGGTACTGTCTTAGTTACCCCCATCCCACCCCACCCTACCATTGCCCTTCCTTTATTGCCTGGGGCATTTCTGGTGAGATCACTTGTTTCAGCACGCATCTTCAATAAATCAGATTAAATGTGAAGTGCTAGAGATAGATGGTACAAAGCTCTTAGCTGGGAATATAGGTACTAATTATACCTAGCATTAACCTTTAGTTGCATGTTACTAATGGCATTTTAGAATCAAGAAGCTATACAGAAGTAGTTCCAGGTAATCCAGTATTCTTTTCTGGCCCCATGCACCAGGTACATGTATGGTGCACATATGTGTAAGTTGTGTTGATTGGTTTTTGTCAGCTTGACACAAACCTAGACATACCTAGGAAGATGGGATCTTAACTGAGAAAATGTCTTTGTCAGATTGTCTGTATATTTGTGTGTGTGTTCCTGTATTATATATGCAGGTAGTCTAATGGAGGCAGATACATTTGGGCTGGTGGACCTAGATTATATATGAAAGTAGGCTGAGCAAGCCAATAAGCTGCTCTCCCCATGGTCTCGCTTCAGTCCCCGCCTGACTTCCCTTACGATGAACTATGGTTGGGACATGTAAGCTAAATATACCTTTCCCTCATGTAAGCTAAGTAAACGCTTTTAAGCTTAATAGACACTTTTAGGAACCTTAAGACACGGACAAAACACTCATATACTTAAAGACGTTTTTAAAAAATCGGCTGTCCCCTTTCCTGTTGAATCTGCACCATGGGCTTTACGGCTTGCGGTTGAGAGCCCAGAGAAGAGACTGTTGTGTAGTGGTTACAAAGTGACAGGACAGAACCAAACACCCGTGCGTTCTTCCATCTCGCCGAGGCCTGGCCTTCCCTGCAGCTGACTCCTGTCCTAGGCTCCTTTCCAAGGTGTGGTTATGTAGTGCACTCAACCCCAGGCGGGGTCTCAAGCAGAAGTGGCACTTGTGAGGCTTTTTGTCAAAACTCCCTGCAGCCCCTCCGCCTGACCTTGCGGCTCAGGACGTCACAGAGCTGGCCAGGTCACCCTGGCGCTAGGCATATAACTTTGCCGGATCCTAGGCCCCCCGCAGTAGCTTTCTGCTCACAGTTTGTGTAAGACTACTTAACCTTGCTGGGCAGTGGTGGCACACGCCTTTAATCCCAGCACTCGGGAGGCAGAGGCAGGCAGATCTGTGAGTTCGAGGCCAGCCCGGTCTCCATAGCTACTCAGAGAAACCCAGTCTGTGCATACATGTGGAGTCCAGAGGTCAATGTCCAGTGTCTCTTCTGTTTTCTCCACCTTATTAAGGCTTTTGTGCATGGGTGTTTTGCCTGCAGGTATGTCTGCGTTCCATGTGCGTGCCTGGTGTGCAGAGAGGCCAGGAAAGGGTGTTAGGGCCCCCAGAACTGGAGTTACAGGCAGTTGTTTGTGCTCGGAACGGAACCCGGTCCTCTGCAAGAGCAGGCAGTGCTTTTTAATTACAGAGCCGTCTCTCCAGCCCTATCGCCTTGTGCTGTGAGACAAGATCTCTGAACCTGGAGCTCGCCAATCTGGCCACACTGGCAGCCAACCAGCGAGCCCTTTGCTTCTTCAAGAAGTGCCTCTTCACTGTCCTTCCAGAATTTTCTGTTTGAGTCTGAGGAGAAGGCTGGCACCCAGTAAACCCAGGTGCTGAAATGGCCCCCTCCTCTGTGCTGCTGGGCAGCACAGTCAATGGAGGTGGGATTACTTCCTGTGCAAGCTCGCCCTCGTGTGAGTCTGCTCCGCCTCCTGCTCAGTACCGTTCTCCCCATGAATGTTTCATTAGCTTGGGGTGAAGTTCTTGCTTCTCAGGTACCTTTAGTCAGCCCTCAACTGCTCGTCATTGCCCCCGTTAAAGGAGATGACCGAGGCCAGTGCGGTGGCTCAGTCGGTAAAGTCAGACATTTGCCACCAAGCCTGCTGGACTGTTTGATCCCCAAGACTTACTGCTGGGAAGGAAGGCTGACCTCCTCACACACTCACAAAGGAGGAAATTAATAATACAATTTTTAAATGAAAGACCTCTCCTCCAACCTTTGTGTTCTTTCGGACAGAAAGTAGCAAGATCACTTGGAACTGTCTAATAATCCCCTTTGTCTGTGTGGCCCAAGAAAGTTCTCGTCTCCGACTGTCAGCAGCAGCTCTCTGCTGCTGGAGAGCTGCCTCTTTGGCAGGAGTGCTGTGACTTTAATGGGGTAATTGTACTCTGGGAGGATCTTTCACCCACGACTTCAAAGGCCTTTGTTTGTATAGCAGCTGTTTGTCCCGAGCCCCAGAGAGTGGCATCAGAAGGCCATAATCCTAGGTGGGGTGTGTGTGTGTGTGTGTGTGTGTGTGTGTGTGTGTGTGTGTGAGAGAGAGAGAGAGAGAGAGAGAGACTGTTTACATGTGTGTGCATGCAGTTTGTTTTCCTGAGCTATTATGTGCAGTGTCAAGAACCTAACATTCGTTGACACTGGTGAGATCTCCAGAGATCTACAAGGATGACACCAACTGGCCAACTAAGCAGTAGTGGAGAGACTACACTAACAGCCCCTCCTTGATGGTAAGGTTGATGACTACCCTATATGCCATCCTAGAACCTTCATCCAGTGACTGATGGAAGCAGAGACAGACACCCACAGCTAAACACTGAACTACACTACTGGAACCCAGTGACAGAGATGGAGGAGTGATGAGCAAAGGGGTCAAGACCATGATGGTGAAACCCACAGAAACAGCTGACCAGATAAGGGGGAGCTCTTGAACCCCAGACTGATGGCTGAGAGGCCAATAGGGGTCTGATCCAGACTCCATGAATGTAGTGCCAGTGAGGAGGCCACAGAAATCACTGGGGCCTTGGGTAGTAGATCAGTGTTTACCATGGTGCATAAATGATCTTTGGGAGCCCATTCCAAATAGAGGGATGCTCTCTCAGCCTGAACACATCGGGAAAGGCCTAGGTCCTGCCCTGGATGAAATGACAGACTTTGGAGATTCCCCCCAAGGAGGACCTCACCCTCCCTGGGGAATGATGTGGGGATGGGGTGGGGGGGCTGGGGGGCTTCTGGAGGGAGGAGGGGTGGAAGAGGGAGCTGGGATTCACATGTGAAACACTCATGTTTCTAATTTTAAATAAAAACATTGAGAGAAAAAAAAGAACCTGAGAGCCGTGCAGTTGATTCCACTAGAGAAGAGCCCTGCCGCACAGGAGTGCTAAAGAGAGCTGGCCCCTGCTACCAGGAGCAGGGGGATGGCAAGGCACTGACCCTGCAGAGTGCCTGTGGCCCAGGACCCTCCCAGCAGCCACCAGGTGGCCACCGTAGCTGGCACCGCTCAGGTTCAGGTGAGAGATGACCCCGGGAGCATCCCTTGGGAGGGCTGCTGTGCCGCCTGTGTTTAGTGGGACTTGGAGAAGCAGGCCTGCTCCATGGTTGGGAAGGAAGATCCCTTTGAGATAACATAGGACGAGAGCTCAGGCCCCATGTCAGTCAGGGGACAGAGTGGCCGCAGTGGCCCTAGGAATGCCAGGCTGGTCCCTCTACGTACTGCCTGCTGTCTTTGTGGAGACCCACGGGCACCTCCCAGCTGAGTGTGTGCTGTATCCTGAGTGTGTGCTGGAGGACAGAGTGTGTGCTGAGGACTGAGTGTGTGCTGGAGGACTGAGTGTGTGCTGGAGGACTGAGTGTGTGCTGTGTCCTGGGTGTGTGCTGTGTCCTGAGTGTGTGCTGGAGGACTGAGTGTGTGCTGAGGACTGAGTGTGTGCTGAGGACTGAGTGTGTGCTGAGGACTGAGTGTGTGCTGAGGACTGAGTGTGTGCTGGAGGACTGAGTGTGTGCTGGAGGACTGAGTGTGTGCTGAGGACTGAGTGTGTGCTGAGGACTGAGTGTGTGCTGGAGGACTGAGTGTGTGCTGGAGGATTGAGTGTGTGCTGGAGGACTGAGTGTGTGCTGGAGGACTGAGTGTGTGCTGAGGACTGAGTGTGTGCTGTGTCCTGAGTGTGTGCTGGAGGACTGAGTGTGTGCTGAGGACTGAGTGTGTGCTGGAGGACTGAGTGTGTGCTGGAGGATTGAGTGTGTGCTGGAGGACTGAGTGTGTGCTGGAGGACTGAGTGTGTGCTGAGGACTGAGTGTGTGCTGTGTCCTGAGTGTGTGCTGGAGGACTGAGTGTGTGTTGAGGACTGAGTGTGTGCTGGAGGACTGAGTGTGTGCTGGAGGACTGAGTGTGTGCTGGAGGATTGAGTGTGTGCTGGAGGACTGAGTGTGTGCTGAGGACTGAGTGTGTGCTGAGGACTGAGTGTGTGCTGTGTCCTGAGTGTGTGCTGGAGGACTGAGTGTGTGCTGAGGACTGAGTGTGTGCTGGAGGACTGAGTGTGTGCTGGAGGACTGAGTGTGTGCTGGAGGACTGAGTGTGTGCTGTGTCCTGAGTGTGTGCTGGAGGACTGAGTGTGTGCTGGAGGACTGAGTGTGTGCTGAGGACTGAGTGTGTGCTGAGGACTGAGTGTGTGCTGAGGACTGAGTGTGTGCTGGAGGACTGAGTGTGTGCTGAGGACTGAGTGTGTGCTGAGGACTGAGTGTGTGCTGAGGACTGAGTGTGTGCTGGAGGACTGAGTGTGTGCTGAGGACTGAGTGTGTGCTGGAGGACTGAGTGTGTGCTGAGGACTGAGTGTGTGCTGTGTCCTGAGTGTGTGCTGGAGGACCGAGTGTGTGCTGAGGACTGAGTGTGTGCTGAGGACTGAGTGTGTGCTGAGGACTGAGTGTGTGCTGGAGGACTGAGTGTGTGCTGAGGACTGAGTGTGTGCTGAGGACTGAGTGTGTGCTGGAGGACTGAGTGTGTGCTGGAGGATTGAGTGTGTGCTGAGGACCGAGTGTGTGCTGAGGACCGAGTGTGTGCTGAGGACTGAGTGTGTGCTGAGGACTGAGTGTGTGCTGTGTCCTGAGTGTGTGCTGAGGACTGAGTGTGTGCTGAAGACTGAGTGTGTGCTGAGGACCGAGTGTGTGCTGAGGACTGAGTGTGTGCTGGAGGACTGAGTGTGTGCTGAGGACTGAGTGTGTGCTGGAGGACTGAGTGTGTGCTGAGGACTGAGTGTGTGATGTGTCCTGAGTGTGTGCTGGAGGATTGAGTGTGTGCTGAGGACTGAGTGTGTGCTGAGGACTGAGTGTGTGCTGAGGACTGAGTGTGTGCTGGAGGACTGATTGTGTGCTGTGTCCTGAGTGTGTGCTGAGGACTGAGTGTGTGCTGTGTCCTGAGTGTGTGCTGGAGGATTGAGTGTGTGCTGAGGACTGAGTGTGTGCTGAGGACTGAGTGTGTGCTGGAGGACTGAGTGTGTGCTGAGGACTGATTGTGTGCTGTGTCCTGAGTGTGTGCTGAGGACTGAGTGTGTGCTGAGGACCGAGTGTGTGCTGAGGACTGAGTGTGTGCTGAGGACTGAGTGTGTGCTGTGTCCTGAGTGTGTGCTGGAGGACTGAGTGTGTGCTGAGGACTGAGTGTGTGCTGAGGACTGAGTGTGTGCTGAGGACTGAGTGTGTGCTGAGGACTGAATGTGTGCTGTGTCCTGAGTGTGTGCTGGAGGACTGAGTGTGTGCTGAGGACTGAGTGTGTGCTGGAGGACTGAGTGTGTGCTGAGGACTGAGTGTGTGATGTGTCCTGAGTGTGTGCTGGAGGATTGAGTGTGTGCTGAGGACTGAGTGTGTGCTGAGGACTGAGTGTGTGCTGGAGGACTGAGTGTGTGCTGGAGGATTGAGTGTGTGCTGGAGGACTGAGTGTGTGCTGGAGGACTGAGTGTGTGCTGTGTCCTGAGTTACACAGGTTCCGTATCATGGTTTGTGTTTTCATTGCTCTTTCCTCCCAGAGGAGCAGCTCGTGTGGTATTGAAGCTCTTTGGCTGATGCAGACGTGCTGAGCCTCTGCCTCATGGGGGGGTGGGGGGTGGGGGGGTGGACCCTGCACACGGACCTGGGTGGCACTGCACACTGGAACACGCTCTGATGTCATTATGACTTTAGTCCAGCTTGGCTCCTGCTCCGATCCTCATGCTGGGGTTCTTCCTCCCTCCCCTCTCCTGCTCTGCTGGGACGGTGTCTCCCAGGAGACGGCCACCTTGGGTCTTCTGTCTCAGGATATCATGCGCACGCCTCTCCCTTCAGCCGTTACCTCCCCTGACATCCGGGACTGAGGTGGGGTAAGGACCCCTGGACCACTCTCCTCTGCCACCTCAAACCTCCTGCTATGCATAGTGCACTGATTAAAATGGAGGCCGCTTACTGGGACTCCATTGTTTCTCCCCAACCATTCCTCCTGTCCACAGCCTGGAGTCTAGTTTAGAGTTAGCGACTTCAGGGCTAAAGGGAACTCAGTCCTTTTAAACTTTATTTTATTTTATTTTATTGAGACAGGCTCTCACTGTGTACAGCAGACTGGCTTTGAACTCACAGGAGATCCCACTACCTCTCCTCTCAAGGCTGGCATTGAAAGCATGTAATACACTCCTGGGTCCTTTGTCTCAAAAGAGGAAAAAGCATCTAACTGATTAGT